>NC_084734.1:26705253-26757753 GCF_033978785.1 Entelurus aequoreus
CGCCCCGGAAGAGTTAGTACTGCAAAGGATTCTGGGTATTTGTTCTGTTGTGTTTAGGTTGTGTTACGGTGCGGATGTTCTCCCGAAATGTGTTTGTCATTCTTGTTTGGTGTGGATTCACAGTGTGGCGTATATTTCTAACAGAGTTAAAGTTGTTATACGGGCACCCTCAGTGTAACCTGTATCGCTGTTGATTAAGTGTGTGTTGCATTCACGCGTGTGTGTGCTCAAAGAAGCCGCACATGTCTTGTGTCTGGGCCGGCACGTTGTCAGAATGGATGAAAAGCGTACGTTAAAGGCAGTGCCTTTAAGGCACGCCCCCAAGATTGTGGTCCGAGTGGACTACAAGATATAATGACTGATGAACACCTTCGTTCGATAATGAAGGTTGCCTCAGCTCAAGGAACTAGCACATCAGATTAGATCAGTGTGTTGCAAAATGAGCAGTTTAAAGTCCTGAATGGTTGGTTTATTCATTGTTATTTTATTTTCAAATGTATTAGCCTGTGGAAAAAGTTAATGTTGATATTCACCTCAGAAGGCTGCAAATAGAAAAGAGGCATTAAATTTTTTTTTTATTGTATTGGATATGCCATTGATATTTTTTAATTATTATTATTATTATTTGAAACTCGATTTTGCGTGTCACTATAAAGTTATATAATGCTTGCTTGTTCAATATTCAATGCGAAACTTGTTTGGGTCCCTATTAAAAGGTTAATTTGTTCAGTTTTAAATTTTGGCCCACTCTGTATTTGAGTTTGACACCCCTGATATAGGGTGTCTGTGTTCATGAATGTGCACAACATATGCTGATTATCGAAACGCCCACAATACTGGAGAAGGAGATGCAAATATAATAATTTAGCTCTTGCTGCTGTTCTGCGGCTGCTGCTTGGTGTTTACAGTATATTTAGCACGTCTACTAAGTATGTGCAATCCAGCACGGCTTGTGAGGAAGAAGGCAATTGCACTGCAAAAACAAACAAAGAGATAATCTATGTGCTTGTCAACACATTTGGATTGTCAGAAATAAACCTATTTAAGCAATTATTTCATAATTTTATAGCTGATAGATGACTTGATTAAAACAAATTAATTGGATTTGTTTAGTGTCTGCTGTTTTTTTCAAGGTGTTTTGTCCTATGTGGAGCTATAGCACATACATAATGTATCTGCTATACATTAAAATATTTTGCAGTATGCATTTTTTTGCACCTAGATCATTCCAGATGCACCATCACAACACTGCCGTCTCTCAGAGTGTACCTTTGGGGTGCTAAAAATAATTTAGATGTTTAGTTTGCACTTCTATAAAATAGTTCATACTCCCATATATTGTGTAAATACATATGAACTTGAAGTGCCATCCCATTCCTAACCCATAGGGTTCAATATGATGTCGGTCCACTTTTTTCAGCTAACACAGCTTCAACTCTTCTGGGAAGGCTGTCCACAAGGTTGCGGAGTGTGCTTATAGGACTTTTCCACCATTCTTCCAAAAGCGCATTGATGAGGTCACACACTGATGTTGGTCGAGAAGGCCTGGCTCTCAGTCTCCGTTTTAATTCATCCCAAAGGTGTTCTATCGGGTTCAGGTCAGGACTCTGTGCAGGACACAACGACAGTTACTACAATGACAGAAGCAGGGATCGAACCTGGAACCCCCAAGTTGCTGGCACGGTCTGCCAACCGAGCCACGCCGCCGATAATGTTAATGTGCCGCTGGCCAAACAATATTTGACAATATTCTCATTACATCAAATTTGTATCATGTTGCTGTGGACGACTTCAACCCTCGTAAGCGAGACATTAAAGATTTAATCTTTTCCCAAATTTGCCTGCTGTCTTTCCATCCCAAAACCTAAATGTTAAATTGTCTTCTTTGCTCTGATAAACATCCACAACATTTGTCTTCATCAGTCGACACTTTTTAGCAATGAATGCTGCGGCTTTATCTGCAAAAATATTGATGTCGGACAACTCTGAAAAGATCCTCAGTCTCAGTGTTGCTAATGTGGATTACCGTATATTTTGTACTAAAAGGTGCACTTAAAATCCTTTAATTTTCTCAAAACTCGACAGTGCACGTTATAACCCGGTGTGCCTAATGTACGGAATCATTTTGGTTGCTTATCGACCTCAAAGTTATTTTATTTGATACATGGTGTGATGATAAGTGTGACCAGTAGATGGTAGTCACACACAAGAGTTACGTGTAGACTGCAACATGATGGCAATATGACTCAAGTAAACAACACCAACATTTTATATGTTCCATTGAAAATACTCAACATTACACACGGCGCTCAAAAATCTATCTAATTTTTAGTACAACTTTGGTAAGCTATGAAGCCGCACCGCTTGATGGATTGTACTGTGCTTCAACATATGAGTATTATTATGGTGTGTGTATAAAGTAAGAAATATTATCTGTTATTTTGTTTCACAATATTATGCAAAAGCAACTTTTTGTACCTTCTGGTACCTGCTGATCTGTATTTGGGATCCGCCTTTGTAGTCCGTAGTCGATAAGCTTCTTCTTTTTCTCTATCTTCTTGTTATGGAACATTCATCCTCCGCTGTTGCCATTTCTAATATAAAGTAGTGTAAATTTCTTACTTATATCTGTCAGTAAACTCACCATGAAAGCACTAAAACATACTGGTGTAGTGAGTTTACATTATTCACCCAAGGAACTTTATCATTAGAGAGTTCCGGTCGGACGGTTATTCACGGGACACATTTCCGGTGTTGTTACTGAACTAGTGAGCTACGGATGAGGAGATGCTGCTCCGTTATTGATTTAAAAGTAAAGTCTGAATGTCATTAAAACAGTTAGCTCCATCTTTTGACAATTTTTCCACTCCCGTCCTTACACGCTACACCGCTACAACAAAGATGACGGCGAAAAGACGATGTCGAAGGTGAGCCACGTAAATAAGACCGCCCAAAAAACGGCGCATCCTGAAGCGACTGTTGGAAAGCGGCTTGAAGTTGATCTGTAAAACATAATCTACGCAACATTTTGACCAAAGAACCACCATTACATGTTATGTAGACCACAAAGAAATGTTTTACATTTAGAAAAATTAAATAAAAAATGACTCCTTCAATGCGCCTTATACTCCGGTGCGCCCTATGGTCCAGAAAATACTGTAATATCATTTTTTTAAAGCACTTCAATTAACAATTAATATGGGGGGGTATAGCTTAGTTGGTAGAGTGGCCGTGCCAGCAACTCGAGGGTTCCAGGTTTGATCCCCGCTTCCGCCATCCTAGTCACTGCCGTTGTGTCCTTGGGCAAAACACTTTGCCCACCTGTTCCCAGTGCCACCCACACTGGTTTAAATGTAACTTAGACATTGGGTTTCACTATGTAAAAGCGCTTTGAGTCACTAGAGAAAAGCGCTATATAACTATAATTCACTTCATTAATATAAACACATTTTTTAGACTTTTGGACTGCCTTTGGAAACAGTACAGGCAGTGATGAACTAGAGGAAAATAAGCCCTTAGATTGAAAGAGCGGTTGGGTCGAGGCTTTAACTCCAGCGTGAAGTGCTGTCACACAGACCGGACAATAGTGTGGACGAAAATGTCAGGTGAAAAACCTGGGTCGACATCTGCCACTTTGATTCCGAAACGGAGGTCACTGCGCCAAGTCCTGTGTCCACCGTGCCGGTCCCAATCGTTCTCACTTCCCTCTAATCTGAAGGAAAACATGTATGTCCAGAGCCAGATGGACAGAGCTGCAGGCGGAAAGGGACCAGGCTGACACAAAACACTGACTTCCCAATACAACTAAAAGGAAAGGACACCGGTGGTCTGGATTAGTTGAAATGATACAAGTGATGAATAACACTTCCTGATAAATGAAAACATTCCTACTGTATTACTAGTTAGCAAATGTCTTACTGCTTTAAGTCAAATGATGGTGGAAATACCGCATTGGAGACATTAGTCGTTTTTTTCTATAAAATATCACACTTCATGTCAAATATAACAGATATTGTTTATGATAAATGTATTCCTTATTTGAAAATACATGTAAACGTTTTGTGCAAGAGAAGTGTCATACAACCTTAAAGAATTACTCTGTTGCAGCCTAGTTTGTTCACTTCCTGTGGTCAGTGTGTGCCAATTTACTACTTTTTAAGAGCAAAAAAAGATTAAGATGTATAAAAGTACTGTTAATAGAATTTTACAATGGTTTAATTTCTACCTACGTGTGTGCATACAGATTTTTTTTTTTTTATTAAAAATGTTTCCTAAGCTTTCTTATCTTTTTGAAAAAAAGGTTTTATATTATTAGGTAGCAGGTTGTTGTTTGCTTTGTACACAATTGTATCTGATTTTAAAATGTACCAGATCTGTGCATTTCATTAATTCGGGTTGTGAGAATGTACTGATTTGTGCGTTCGACTGTTTTACTTGCTGCTTAAATTTTTATTTTATACGAATAAGAATATTTCCGGCTCATTTCATCATTTATTCAAGACACCAAAAATGTGTTAGTGTTCACACTGTCTATTTCAATGTGTTTAAGTATGTTTATTACACAATATTAGGGGTGTTAGTTACCATACAATACTGATATTAGAGCTTTGAATATTTTGGCCGATACAGATATTGATTGATCGGATACCATATCAGCACAAATCATCCATCCATCCATTATGTAACGTTTACAAACTTTTAGTATTTTGTAGTGTGGAATGTTGACCGAGTGAACGTTTTTAAACAGAGAGCACAGGTAGGTGTAAAAAACACTAACCTATTTATTATTAACCGTTCGGAATGAACAAATGCTGTCATTAAAGGCCTACTGAAATGAAATGTTTTTATTTAAACGGGGATAGCAGATCCATTCTATGTGTCATACTTGATCATTTCGCGATATTGCCATATATTTGCTGAAAGGATTTAGTAGAGAACAACGACGATAAAGATCGCAACTTTTGGTATCTGATTAAAAAAAGCCTTGCCCCTACCGGAAGTAGCGTGACGTAGTCAGTTGATAGCCTCCTCATATTTTCCTATTGTTTTCAATGCAGCTAGAGCGATTCGGACCGAGAAAGCGACAATTACCCCATTAATTTGAGTGAGGATGAACGATTTATGGATGAGGAACGTTAGAGTTAAGGACTAGAATGCAGTGCAAGACATATCTTTTTTCGCTCTGACCGTAACTTAGGTACAAGCTGGCTCATTGGATTCCACACTCTCTCCTTTTTCTATTGTGGATCACGGATTTGTATTATAAACCACCTCGGATACTATATCCTCTTGAAAATGAGAGTCGAGAACGCGAAATGGACATTCACAGTGACTTTTATCTCCACGACAATACATCAACGAAACACTTTAGCTACGGAGCTAACGTGTTGGCATCGTGCTTAACTGCATATAGAAACAAAATAAATAAATCCCTGACTGGAAGGATAGACAGAAGATCAACAATACTATTAAACCAGGGACATGTAAATACACGGTTAATGCTTTCCAGCTTGGCGAAGCTTAAAAATGCTGTTGCTAACGACGCCATTTAAGCTAACTTAGTATAACGGGACCTCACAGAGCTATGATAAAAACATTAGCGCTCCACCTACGCCAGCCAGCCCTCATCTGCTCATCAACACCCGTGCTCACCTGCGTTCCAGCGATCGACGGAAGGACGAAGGACTTCACCACGATCATCCGTGCGGTCGGTGGCTAGCATCGGCTAGCGCATTGGCTATCCGAGTCAAAGTCTTCCTGGTTGTGTTACTGTAGTCCGCCGCTAATACACCGATCCCACCTTCAACTTTCTTCTTTGCAGTCTTCATTGTTCATTAAACAAATTGCAAAAGATTTACCAACACAGATGTCCAGAATACTGTGGAATTATGAGATGAAAACAGAGCTTTTTGTATTGTATTCAATGGGGTACCGATACTTCTGTTTCACTGGTTACATCACGCGCATATGTCATCATCCAAAGACGTTTTCAACCGGAAGTTTAGCGGGAAATTTAAAATTGCACTTTATAAGCTAACCCGGCCGTATTGGCATGTGTTGCAATGTTAAGATTTCATCATTGATGTATAAACTATCAGACTGCGTAGTCGGTAGTAGTGGCTTTCAGTAGGCCTTTAATTAGGTCGGAGTGGTAATTTATGAATTTTTGGCAACACTTAGTGAACACAATTATTCTATCAGTTAAGCTCATGATGCAGTAAGTTTCTCTCTTGGCTCGGTCACACTCCCTCTCCTCTCCGCGTCTGCCCTGCTTGCTTCTTTGTTTTGTCTTGTCTTAACTTTCTTGTTGCCTATTTTTGCACTGCTCTCCAAATCTAGACAATGGAACTAATCAACCTTCCTCTCAACAAAATTGACAAGATCTCGGGCTCGTGGGAACCTGTCTGTCTTGTCAAAACAGTTGTTGCTGGACACACGACGGACTCTTGGAAGAAGCAGTTGAGGACGCTGACTATATTTACCTATTTGGAATTATGAAGATGGAAGATGCTGGCAGCCATTCATGGTACCCCAAAGCTGCCACAAGTGATTGGAGGATACGGGCAGAACTGTGGACACTCAATTTTGTGATTTTGAATAACATCACACCGTCTGCCCTGCAGGATGAATTTGAGGACCAGAAATAGACAATTAAAAGTCAAAAAGTTTTACATTTGTTCTCGCTCTCAAACACAACCATTCTAATCTTGATTGTTTTCCCTGGCTGCGACTTGGCACAGTTGTTGCTTCAAGATTCCTCTCGAGGACAGTGCAACGAAGATGAAACAAACTCCTTCCTGTCAACAAGACCGAGAAAGATAAACGCTGTTCCTCTGACACCGGTTGCATATGGCTACATATGTACACATACCCCCATTCCCACCCCACGCCTTTGCCACCGCTTCACCCACATGGTATGATGGACAACCGAGCAGCGCCCAAGTGCCTGGCAGGTTCGGTCCAAATGCCTGCCACCTGCCCTCCTGTCTTGTGGTTTCTGTGTAAAATGTTTATGTGTGCTTATTGGCTGTCAAATTTTTTTTCTCGGCCCCAGTCTGCACCCCCTTCCTCCATAGGAGCCCAGTTAGAGATATACAAACCCCGTTTCCATATGAGTTGGGAAATTGTGTTAGATGTAAATATAAACGGAATACAATGATTTGCAAATAATTTTCAACCCATATTCAAATGAATGCACTACAACGACAAGATATTTGATGTTCAAACTCATAAATTTTTATTTTTTTTTGCAAATAATAATTAACTTCGAATTTCATGGCTGCAACATGTGCCAAAGTAGTTGGGAAAGGGCATGTTTACCACTGTGTTACATGGCCTTTCCTTTTAACAACACTCAGTAAACGTTTCCGAACTGAGAAGACACATTTTTTAAGCTTCTCAGGTGGAATTCTTTCCCATTCTTGCTTGATGTACAGCTTAAGTTGTTCAACAGTCCGGGGTCTCCGTTGTGGTATTTTAGGCTTCATAATGCGCCACACATTTTCAAGGGGAGACAGGTCTGGACTACAGGCAGGCCAGTCTAGTACCTGCACTCTTTTACTATGAAGCCACGTTGATGTAACACGTGGCTTGGCATTGTCTTGCTGAAATAAGCAGGGGCGTCCATGGTAACGTTGTTGGATGGCAACATATGTTTCTCCAAAACCTGTATGTACCTTTCAGCATTAATGGCGCCTTCACAGATGTGTAAGTTACCCATGTCTTGGGCACTAATACACCCCCATACCATCACAGATGCTGGCTTTTCAACTTTGCACCTATAACAATCCGGATGGTTATTTTCCTCTTTGGTCCGGAAGACACGACGTCCACAGTTTCCAAAAACAATTTGAAATGTGGACTCGTCAGACCACAGAACACTTTTCCACTTTGTATCAGTCCATCTTAGATGAGCTCAGGCCCAGCGAAGCCGACAGCGTTTCTGGGTGTTGTTGATAAACGGTTTTCGCCTTGCATAGGAGAGTTTTAACTTGCACTTACAGATGTAGCGACAAACTGTAGTTACTGACAGTGGGTTTCTGAAGTGTTCCTGAGCCCATGTGATGATATCCTTTACACACTGATGTCGCTTGTTGATGCAGGGGACGGCGTAGCGAAGTTGGTAGAGTGGCCGTGCCAGCAATCGGAGGGTTACAGGGGTTTAATCCCCACCTTCTACCATCCTAGTCACGTCCGTTGTGTCCTTGGGCAAGACACTTCACCCTCGCTCCTGATGGGTGCTGGTTAGCGCCTTGCATGGCAGCTCCTGCCATCAGTGTGTGAATGGGTAAATGTGGAAATACTGTCAAAGCGCTTTGAGTACCTTGAAGGTAGAAAAGCGCTATACAAGTATAACCCATTTATCATTTATTTATCATTTGCATGGCAGCTCCCACCATCAGTGTGTGAATGGGTAAATGTGGAAATACTGTCAAAGCTCTTTGAGTACCTTGAAGGTAGAAAAGCGCTATATATATATATATATATATATATATATATATATATATATATATATATATATATATATATAAAAATATAATATTTATGTATATATATATATAAATAAATGTATCATTTATTTATGCAGTACAGCCTGAGGGATCGAAGGTCACGGGCTTAGCTGCTTACGTGCAGTGATTTCTCCAGATTCTCTGAACCCTTTGATGATATTAAGGACCGTAGATGGTGAAATCCCTAAATTCCTTGCAATAGCTGGTTGAGAAAGGTTTTTCTAAACTGTTCAACAATTTGCTCACGCATTTGTTGACACAGTGGTGACCCTCGCCCCATCCTTGTTTGTGAAGGACTGAGCATTTCATGGAATCTACTTTTATACCCAATCGTGGCACCCACCTGTTCCCAATTTGCCTGTTCACCTGTGGGATGTTCCAAATAAGTGTTTGATGAGCATTCCTCAACCTTATCAGTGTTTATTGCCACCTTTCTCAACTTCTTTGTCATGTGTAGCTGGCATCAAATTCTGAAGTTAATGATTATTTGCAACAAAAAAAAGTTTCTCAGTTTGAACATCAAATACCGTATTTCCTTGAATAGCCGCAGGGGCGTTAATTAATTTAAAACCTCCTGTCACTCCTGCGTTTACCGGAAACCGGCGGGATGGCCGTGCATGCGGTAATTATTTTAAAACCTCTTCTCACTCCGGCGTTTACCAAAAGGAATCCATAAAATTTAGGCGTGCGCTTTGAGTGTGATGTAAGCATACCATCATGAAAAGCACATTTAATTAAAAAAAAACGTTATTATGGTCTTACCTGTACTTATAAATGGAGTCCATTTGCAGCTCCTTCTGACCAAAAGCATCGATAACTTGTTTATAGAAGTCTTCATTATTTTCTTTTTTCCGTTTTAAAAGTCTCTCTGTCTCGATGGAGATATTCCTTTGATTATTACCTCCTGCTTCCATTGAAAGTCCAATTTAGAAAACTGTTTTATTTTAGATACCGGTATGTAATCCTCCTTGTTAAAAGGAAAAAAAAAAATCTCTTGCTGCGTGTGTTCACTTCTTCTGCAGTACCGAAAGTCGCAAGAAGGATCACTAGCGCGGCAGCGCCCTCTAGCACCAGGAGGCGGGAGTCATTTAATGACTTATACAGTATTTCACACACGTAGCTACGGTATATTAATAAAACATAGCTGCTTACTGTTTTCTTTAGCATACTGTACCGGTATTCAATAGCTTGGACCTTAAATCCTACTGAATAGCTCTTTATCTTTTTTCCTTTGTGCGATTGTAAACTACTGAAAGCAGCTTCCTCCATTTTGAAAATGAGGACAGATGCGTCACTCGTGACGTAACGAATTTGACCCGGTGGAAGTTCTCGCCATATGCTAAATATTTTGCGAAACGAAATTATAGACATGCGATAATAAAATTAATATTTTGCGAAACGAATTTGATCCGGCTTCAATAATAAACCGGCGATAAGGCCAAGCATGCGTTAATTATTTTGAGAAACGAGTTTGACCCGGCAGTAATTCTAGACGTGCGAATACTATATTCCCTGCGCCAATTCAAGGAAATACGGTATGTTGTCTTTGTAGTGCATTCAATTGAATATGGGTTGAAAATGATTTGCAAATCATTGTATTCCGTTTATATTTACATCTAACACAATTTCCCAACTCATATGGAAACGGGGTTTGTACTTTTTCTTACTTATCCTTCCCCAGCGTCTACTTTTTTCCCACCTTTTAGGGGGCGCTATTGAGTGGCAAACCATCACCGTTCCTGTTCTGTCTCTTGTACAATGTTGGTTTAATCTTGAACGAGTTTGTGGTGAAAATGACATTTTGTTTTACTTGTGCAATGACAATAAACAGCATACCATACCATACCATGATGCGGACACTTTTTTACTGTATACTTTCTAATATGATTCTGCCTTGGAGACTTTGTTTCTTTAAAGGAGAACTGCACTTTTTTTTCGGAAATTTGCCTATCATTCACAATCCCTGTGACACAAGAACACACATGCGCTTCTCTTTTTTATGCATTTTAATTTGTAATATATGGCTCCTACTACATGACTAACAATGTAGCTAACAGGGATTCGCTCTATTCCGCCTAATAATCCCTCTAAAAAGCAACCAAAAACCTCCATCATCATATTATATGCATGCTGTAAGTGTATATGTAATGTAGTAACATACAACAGGCACATTAATAATAACATGTAATATTTACTGTATTTTGGTAATTTTAGGCATTACAGTGACACATTGATTTCACAGACGCATCACAACGTTCGGTATGTCCTTTAAGAAAATACAACTATTAGTCATTAAGGCAGAGACTACTTGGGGACAAATGATGATCCAGAACCTTATATTTTTGAGCCTGAATACACAGAGGATGAGTTACAAGTTTTAAAAGCTGAGTGATAAGCAGATCCAGCTATAGTGACGCACTATAAGCTTTATGTAGCAACAAGCAACACAAAATAAACACTAAAAACAGGATAAAACAATCACTGTAGAATGTGTGCTCTCAATACTTGTGTTTCCCGCTGAGATGACAAATTCAGCATAATCCTCACTGAGTTTAGAAAAAAATTAAAATTCCTGGAGAAAACAAGCATCTTTTCGCGTCTTCCTTGCAATGTCTATGAATATTGTCATTTATTCAGGTCATTGTATTTTTAAGACAATCAATCAATCACAACTGGACTGTTCAGTTTGTCTTAGAAGACGTTGCCCTTCTCATCCAAGTAGTCTTTATCAGTTCATGCTCATAGACTTAGATTGGTCAGATCTAGTCAAATCTAGTCTCTTCCTAGCAATGCCTCCAGGGCTAAATTAAATTCAAAAGTTGACCAACTTCTCGGTTTATGACCACAACCTTCTATTATACAATTTTGAGGCATGATTTATAATCTGGCACAAACTTTTACCAAATCAGAGGCAATGCAGCAGCTCACCCGCTTAGTACATTATGTCAATAGCTGCATAAGCTACACTGTAAAAATAACTGTAAAAACTACATCAAGCAATTGTTAAATAGCAACAGTAAAACACAGTAAAATCAAAAATCATTTATCACAGTAGTAAATGCAGTGGATTCATGCTAACCAAGAAACAGTAGATAACCTAAGCGACTATCGTTATAACACGTAGAAAACACATGACTTAACTGTGAAATTAATGAAAAGATGTACATTGCATTTGCAAATACTGTAATGTCACACGCATGCAAATACTAAAAAATTACAGTATAAGTATTATGTTTCAATTAAAGAATGTACATTTAAATTTATAGCATACCTTAATTTTGTAGGGTTTTTTGTTAAAGCATTAGCCTAGTTAAATTTTGGCTGACAATATATTTTCTTGTATTTTTGTGGCAAGTGGCTTCAGACATTGAGGGGATGAGTATGTGGTTTCTTTAGTAACCAGGCATTGGTGGTATAGTGGTTAGCATAGCTGCCTTCCAAGCAGTAGACCTGGTTTCGATTAACCAGGCTTTGACACCAACTTTGAGATTATAACTAAGTTTTAAAGGTTTATTTCAGTTTTCAAAATTTCAACGCACAAGTTATCCAATAACTAAGCATTGGTGGTTTAGTTGCTAGCATAGCTGCCTTCCAAGCAGTTGACCTGGGTTTGATTCCCAGCTAATGCATGGCTTAAGTACTAGGTTCATTTACAACTGCTTGTCCCTTTCCGGGTCGTGGGGGTTGCTGGAGCCTATCTCAGCTACAGAAGGGTGGAAAGCGGGGTATACCCTGGACAAGTTGCTGTTACTTAACTAATGATCAGC
Organism: Entelurus aequoreus; assembly: GCF_033978785.1. NCBI lineage: Eukaryota > Metazoa > Chordata > Actinopteri > Syngnathiformes > Syngnathidae > Entelurus > Entelurus aequoreus. The sequence goes on from NC_084734.1 coordinate 26,717,531, forward strand.
AAAAAAAACAGAGTTAGCAGACAATTTCCAATGGTTTATTTTAGACTTTTGAATTTCAAGGCAAAAAGGCTTTGAGGACTAAGCATTGGTGGTATAGTGGTTAGCATAGCTGCCTTCCAAGCAGTTGACCTGGGTTTGATTCCCAGCCAATGCATGACTAATGTTATCTTGGCAACATCCAGGCAGTTGAAAGTTGTTATTTAACTATTGATCAGCAAAAAACCCATAGACAACAGCCAATTTCCAATGGTTTATTTTAGAATGTCAAGTGAAAAAATATCCGAGAACCAAGCATTTGTGTATAGTGGCTAGCATAGCTGCCTTCCAAGAAGTAGACCCGGTTTTGACTCCCAACCAATGCATGGTTTGAGTTATTTTGGCAACGTCCAGTCTGTTGAAAGTTGTTACTCAACCATTGATAAGCAAACAACACTGAGATTCCAGCTAATTCTTAATGGTTTGTTTACATTTTCTGAATTTCCAGGTCAAAGTAAACTATAAACCAAGCATTGGTGGTATAGTGGATTGCATAACCGACTTCCAAGAAGTTGACCAGTATTGATACCTAGCCATTGCATGGTGAAAATGTTTTGGAATTGTCCAGTCCGTTGAAAGTTGCTACTTAACCATTGATCAGCAAAAAAAACCAGAGATAGCAGAAAATGTCCTATGGTGTATTATAAATTTTAAAATTTCAAGGCAGAAATTCTTAAATGACCAGGCATTGGTGGTATAGTGGTTAGCATAGCTGCCTTCCAAGCAGTTGACCTGGGTTCGATTCCCAGCCAATGCATGGCTAGAGTTATTTTGGCAATGTCCATTCTGTTGAAAGTTGTAACTCAACCATTGATAAGCAAACAACACTTACCGGTATATTCCAGCTCATTTTTAATGGTTTGTTTACATTTTCTGAATTTCCAGGTCAAAGTAAACCATAAACCAAGCATTGGTGGTATAGTGGATTGCATAGCCGACTTCCAAGAAGTTGACCGGTATTGATACCTAGCCATTGCATGGTGAAAATGTTTTGGAATGGTCCAGTCTGTTGAAAGTTGCTACTTAAGCATTGATCAGCAAAAAACCCAGAGATAGCAGCCAATGTCCTATGATGTATTATAGATTAAAAACATTTAAGGCAGAAGTTATTCAATGATCTGGCATTGGTGGTATAGTGGTTAGCATAGCTACCTTCCAAGCAGTTAACCTGGGTTAGATTTCTTGCCAATGCATGACTTTCTGTATTTAGGCAACGTCCAGTCTGGCGGGGTATAACCTGGACAAGTTGTTGTTATTTAACTATTGATCCGCAAAATAAACCAGAGATTGCAGCCAATTTCCAGTGGTTTATTTTAGACTTTAGAATTTCAAGGCCAAAAAGTATGGAAGGACTAATCATTGGTGGTATAGTGGTTAGCATAGCTGCCTTACGAGCAGTTGACTTGGGTTAGATTCCCGGCCAATGCATCCCTTGAGTTATTTTGGCAAAGTCCAGTCTATTGAAAGTTGTTACTCAACCATTGATAAGCAAACAACACTGAGATTCCAGCTAATTTGTAATAGTTTATTTCCATTATCTGAATTGTTTAGGTCAAAGTTAAACGTAAACAAAGCATTGGCGGTATAGTGGATTGAATAGCTGACTTGATAAAAGTTACCTTTTGAGATTATAACTAAGTTTTAAAGGTTTATTTCAGTTTTCAAAATTTCAATGCAAAAGTTATCCAATAACTAAGCAATTATTCAATCAATCAATGTTTATTTATATAGCCCTAAATCACAAGTGTCTCAAAGGGCTGCACAAGCCACAGCGACATCCTCGGAACAGAGCCCACATTGGTGATTTAGTTGCTAGCATAGCTGCCTTCCAAGCAGTTGACCTGGTTTTGATTCCCAGCTAATGCATGGCTTGAGTACTAGGTTCATTTACAACTGCTTGTCCCTTTCCGGGTCATGGGGGTTGCTGGAGCCTATCTCAGCTACAGAAGGGTGGAAAGCGGGGTATACCTTGGACAAGTTGCTGTTACTTAACTAATGATCAGCAAAAAAAAACAGAGATAGCAAACACTTTCCAATGGTTTATTTTAGACCTTAGAAATATAAGGCAAAAAGCAGAGCAGAGCAGAGCAGACGAGACCGCCAACGGATCAGCCACTTAGGGCGCTCCTTAAAGGCTTTGAGGACTAAGCATTGGTGGTATAGTGGTTAGCATAGTTGCCTTCCAAGCAGTTGACCTGGGTTCAATTCCCAGCCAATGCGTGGCTTGTGGTATATTGGCAACATCCAGGCAGTTGGAAGTTGTTATTTAACTATTGATCAGCAAAAAACCCATAGACAACAGCCAATTTCCAATGGTTTATTTTAAAATTTCAAGTGAAAAAATATCCGAGAACCAAGCATTTGTGTATAGTGGCTTACATAGTTGCCTTCCAAGAAGTAGACCCGGTTTTGACTCCCAGCCAATGCATGGCTTGAGTTATTTTGGTAACGTCCAGACTGTTGAAAGTTGTTACTCAACCATTGATAAGCAAACAACAGTGCGATTCCAGCTAATTTTTAATGGTTTATTTCCATTATCTGAATTTTTTAGGTCAAAGTTAAACATAAACAAAGCATTGGCGGTATAGTGGATTGAATAGCTGACTTGATAAAAGTTAACCAGGCTTTGACACCAACTTTGAGATTATAACTAAGTTTTAAAGGTTTATTTCAGTTTTCAAAATTTCGACGCAAAAGTTATCCAATAACTAAGCATTGGTGGCTTAATTGCTAGCATAGCTGCCTTCCAAGCAGTTGACCTGGGTTTGATTCCCAGCTAATGCATGGCTTGAGTACAAGGTTCATTTACAACTGTTTGTTTTTTTCTGGGTCGTGGGGGTTGCTGGAACCTATCTCAGCTACAGAAGGGTGGAAAGCGGGGTATACCCTGGACAAGTTGTTGTTACTTAACTAATGATCCGCAAAAAAAAACAGAGAAAGCAGACAATTTCCAATGGTTTATTTTAGACTTTTGAATTTCAAGGAAAAAAAGGCTTGGAATACTAAGCATTGGTGGTATAGTGGTTAGCATAGCTGCCTTCCAAGCAGTTGACCTGGGTTCGATTCCCAGCCGATACATGGCTTGTGGTATATTGGCAGTTGGAAGTTGTTATTTAACTATTGATCATTGATTGATTGATTGAGACTTTTCTTAGTAGGTTGCACAGTGAAGTACATATTCCGTACAATTGACCACTAAATGGTAACACCCGAATAAGTTTTTCAACTTCTTTAAGTCGGGGTCCAAGCAAAAAACCCATAGAAAACAGCCAATTTCCAATGGTTTATTTTAGAATGTCAAGTGAAAAAATATCCGAGAACCAAGCATTTGTGTATAGTGGCTAGCATAGCTGCCTTCGAAGAAGTAGACCCGGTTTTGACTCCTAGCCAATGCATGGCTAGAGTTATTTTGGCAACGTCCAGTCTGTTGAAAGTTGTTGCTCAACCACTGATAAGCAAACAACACTGAGATTCCAGCTAATTTTTAATGGTTTGTTTACATTTTCTGAATTTCCAGGTCAAAGTAAACTATAAACCAAGCATTGGTGGTATAGTGGATTGCATAACCGACTTCCAAGAAGTTGACCAGTATTGATACCTAGCCATTGCATGGTGAAAATGTTTTGGAATTGTCCAGTCCGTTGAAAGTTGCTACTTAACCATTGATCAGCAAAAAAAAACAGAGATAGCAGAAAATGTCCTATGGTGTATTATAAATTTTAAAATTTCAAGGCAGAAATTCTTAGATGACCAGGCATTGGTGGTATAGTGGTTAGCATAGCTGCCTTCCAAGCAGTTGACCTGGGTTTGATTCCCAGCCAATGCATGGCTAGAGTTATTTTGGCAATGTCCATTCTGTTGAAAGTTGTTACTCAACCATTGATAAGCAAACAACAATTACTGGTATATTCCAGGTCATTTTTAATGGTTTGTTTACATTTTCTGAATTTCTAGGTCAAAGTAAACCATAAACCAAGCATTGGTGGTATAGTGGATTGCATAGCCGACTTCCAAGAAGTTGACCGGTATTGATACCTAGCCATTGCATGGTGAAACTGTTTTGGAATGATCCAGTCTGTTGAGAGTTGCTACTTAAGCATTGATCAGCAAAAAACCCAGAGATAGCAGCCAATGTCCTATGGTGTATTATAGGCAGAAGTCATTTATTAACCTGGCATTGGTGGTATAGTGGTTAGCATAGCTGCCTTCCAAGCAGTTGACCTGGGTTCGATTCCCGGCCAATGCATGACTTGCTGTATTTAGGCAACGTCCAGTCTGGCGGGGTATAACCTGGACAAGTTGCTGCAATTGAGCAGCAAAATAAACCAGAGATTGCAGCCAATTTCCAGTGGTGTATTTTAGACTTTAGAATTTCAAGGCAAAAAAGTATTTAAGGGCTAACCATTAGTGGTATAGTGGTTAGCATAGCTGCCTTCCGAGCAGTTGACCTGGGTTTGATTCCCAGCCAATGCATCCCTCTAGTTATTTTGGTAAAGTCCAGTCTGTTGAAAGTTGTTACTCAACCATTGATAAGGAAAACAACACTGAGATTCCAGCTAATTTTTAATAGTTTATTTCCATTATCTGAAATTTTTAGGTCAAAGTTAAACGTAAACAAAGCATTGGCGGTATAGTGGATTGAATAGCTGACTTGATAAAAGTTAACCGGGCTTATATGTCCCTTGTTAGTGTGACCTGAGTGGGGTGGGATGGTGGGTGGGGGATTTGGGTTTTAAGGGAAAGGGTGTGAAGAATTTTCTGACTTTAAAATTGTACTGTTTCGACTTGCACTTTTTTCTGTATTTGAAAATGCCAATAGAAAAAGTTGGATTAAAAGTTAACCGGGCTTTGACACCAACTTTGAGATTATAACTAAGTTTTAAAGGTTTATTTCAGTTTTCAAAATTTCAACGCAAAAGTTATCCAATAACTAAGCATTGGTGGTTTAGTTGCTAGCATAGCTGCCTTCCAAGCAGTTGACCTGGGTTTGATTCCCAGCTAATGCATGGCTTGAGTACTAGGTTCATTTACAACTGCTTGTCCCTTTCTGGGTCGTGGGGGTTGCTGGAGCCTATATCAGCTACAAAAGAGTGGAAAGCGGGGTATACCCTGGACAAGTTGCTGTTACTTAACTAATGATCAGCAAAAAAAACAGAGAAAGCAGACAATTTCCAATGGTTTATTTTAGACTTTAGAATTTCAAGGAAAAAAGGCTTTGAGTACTAAGCATTGGTGGTATACTGGTTAGCATAGCTGCCTTCCAAGCAGTTGACCTGGGTTTGATTCCCAGCCAATGCATGGCTTGTGGTATATTGGCAGTTGGAAGTTGTTATTTAACTATTGATTGATTGATTGAGACTTTTATTAGTAGGTTGCACAGTGAAGTACATATTCCGTACAATTGACCACTAAATGGTAACACCCGAATAAGTTTTTCAACTTGTTTAAGTCGGGGTCCAAGCAAAAAACCCATAGACAACAGCCAATTTCCAATGGTTTATTTTAGAATGTCAAGTGAAAAAATATCCGAGAACCAAGCATTTGTGTATAGTGGCTAGCATAGCTGCCTTCCAAGAAGTAGACCCGGTTTTGACTCCTAGCCAATGCATGGCTAGAGTTATTTTGGCAACGTCCAGTCTGTTGAAAGTTGTTGCTCAACCACTGATAAGCAAACAACACTGAGATTCCAGCTAATTTTTAATGGTTTGTTTACATTTTCTGAATTTCCAGGTCAAAGTAAACTATAAACCAAGCATTGGTGGTATAGTGGATTGCATAACCGACTTCCAAGAAGTTGACCAGTATTGATACCTAGCCATTGCATGGTGAAAATGTTTTGGAATTGTCCAGTCCGTTGAAAGTTGCTACTTAACCATTGATCAGCAAAAAAAAAACAGAGATAGCAGAAAATGTCCTATGGTGTATTATAAATTTTAAAATTTCAAGGCAGAAATTCTTAGATGACCAGGCATTGGTGGTATAGTGGTTAGCATAGCTGCCTTCCAAGCAGTTGACCTGGGTTCGATTCCCAGCCAATGCATGGCTAGAGTTATTTTGGCAATGTCCATTCTGTTGAAAGTTGTTACTCAACCATTGATAAGCAAACAACAATTACTGGTATATTCCAGGTCATTTTTAATGGTTTGTTTACATTTTCTGAATTTCTAGGTCAAAGTAAACCATAAACCAAGCATTGGTGGTATAGTGGATTGCATAGCCGACTTCCAAGAAGAATTGATACCTAGCCATTGCATGGTGAAACTGTTTTGGAATGATCCAGTCTGTTGAGAGTTGCTACTTAAGCATTGATCAGCAAAAAACCCAGAGATAGCAGCCAATGTCCTATGATGTATTATAGGCAGAAGTCATTTAATAACCTGGCATTGGTGGTATAGTGGTTAGCATAGCTGCCTTCCAAGCAGTTGACCTGGGTTTGATTCCCGGCCAATGCATGACTTGCTGTATTTAGGCAACGTCCAGTCTGGCGGGGTATAACCTGGACAAGTTGCTGCAATTGAGCAGCAAAATAAACCAGAGATTGCAGCCAATTTCCAGTGGTGTATTTTAGACTTTAGAATTTCAAGGCAAAAAAGTATTTAAGGGCTAACCATTAGTGGTATAGTGGTTAGCTGCCTTCCGAGCAGTTGACCTGGGTTTGATTCCCAGCCAATGCATCCCTCTAGTTATTTTGGTAAAGTCCAGTCTGTTGAAAGTTGTTACTCAACCATTGATAAGGAAAACAACACTGAGATTCCAGCTAATTTTTAATAGTTTATTTCCATTATCTGAAATTTTTAGGTCAAAGTTAAACGTAAACAAAGCATTGGCGGTATAGTGGATTGAATAGCTGACTTGATAAAAGTTAACCGGGCTTATATGTCCCTTGTTAGTGTGACCTGAGTGGGGTGGGATGGTGGGTGGTGGATTTGGGTTTTAAGGGAAAGGGTGTGAAGAATTTTCTGACTTTAAAATTGTACTGTTTCGACTTGCACTTTTTTCTGTATTTGAAAATGCCAATAAAAAAAGTTGGATTAAAAGTTAACCGGGCTTTGACACCAACTTTGAGATTATAACTAAGTTTTAAAGGTTTATTTCAGTTTTCAAAATTTCAACGCAAAAGTTATCCAATAACTAAGCATTGGTGGTTTAGTTAATAGCATAGCTGCCTTCCAAGCAGTTGACCTGGGTTTGATTCCCAGCTAATGCATGGCTTGAGTACTAGGTTCATTTACAACTGCTTGTCCCTTTCTGGGTCGTGGGGGTTGCTGTAGCCTATATCAGCTACAAAAGAGTGGAAAGCGGGGTATACCCTGGACAAGTTGCTGTTACTTAACTAATGATCAGCAAAAAAAACAGAGAAAGCAGACAATTTCCAATGGTTTATTTTAGACTTTAGAATTTCAAGGAAAAAAGGCTTTGAGTACTAAGCATTGGTGGAATAGTGGTTAGCATAGCTGCCTTCCAAGCAGTTGACCTGGGTTTGATTCCCAGCCAATGCATGGCTTGTGGTATATTGGCAGTTGGAAGTTGTTATTTAACTATTGATCATTGATTGATTGATTGAGACTTTTATTAGTAGGTTGCACAGTGAAGTACATATTCCGTACAATTGACCACTAAATGGTAACACCCGAATAAGTTTTTCAACTTGTTTAAGTCGGGGTCCAAGCAAAAAACCCATAGACAACAGCCAATTTCCAATGGTTTATTTTAGAATGTCAAGTGAAAAAATATCCGAGAACCAAGCATTTGTGTATAGTGGCTAGCATAGCTGCCTTCCAAGAAGTAGACCCGGTTTTGACTCCCAGCCAATGCATGGCTAGAGTTATTTTGGCAACGTCCAGACTGTTGAAAGTTGTTGCTCAACCACTGATAAGCAAACAACACTGCGATTCCAGCTAATTTTTAATGGTTTGTTTACATTTTCTGAATTTCCAGGTCAAAGTAAACTATAAACCAAGCATTGGTGGTATAGTGGATTGCATTACCGACTTCCAAGAAGTTGACCAGTATTGATACCTAGCCATTGCATGGTGAAAATGTTTTGGAATTGTCCAGTCCGTTGAAAGTTGCTACTTAACCATTGATCAGCAAAAAAAAAACAGAGATAGCAGAAAATGTCCTATGGTGTATTATAAATTTTAAAATTTCAAGGCAGAAGTTCTTAGATGACCAGGCATTGGTGGTATAGTGGTTAGCATAGCTGCCTTCCAAGCAGTTGACCTGGGTTCGATTCCCAGCCAATGCATGGCTAGAGTTATTTTGGCAATGTCCATTCTGTTGAAAGTTGTTACTCAACCATTGATAAGCAAACAACACTTACTGGTATATTCCAGGTCATTTTTAATGGTTTGTTTACATTTTCTGAATTTCCAGGTCAAAGTAAACCATAAACCAAGCATTGGTGGTATAGTGGATTGCATAGCCGACTTCCAAGAAGTTGACCGGTATTGATACCTAGCCATTGCATGGTGAAACTGTTTTGGAATGATCCAGTCTGTTGAGAGTTGCTACTTAAGCATTGATCAGCAAAAAACCCAGAGATAGCAGCCAATGTCCTATGGTGTATTATAGATTAAAAACATCTAAGGCAGAAGTTATTCAATGACCTGGCATTGGTGGTACAGTGGTTAGCATAGCTACTTTCCAAGCAGTTAACCTGGGTTAGATTCCTTGCCAATGCATGACTTTCTGTATTTAGGCAACGTCCAGTCTGGCGGGGTATAACCTGGACAAGTTGTTGTTAAAATAAACCAGAGATTGCAGCCAATTTCCAGTGGTTTATTTTAGACTTTAGAATTTCAAGGCAAAAAAGTATGGAAGGACTAATCATTGGTGGTATAGAGGTTAGCATAGCTGCCTTCCGAGCAGTTGACCTGGGTTAAATTCCCGGCCAATGCATCCCTTGAGTTATTTTGGCAAAGTCCAGTCTATTGAAAGTTGTTACTCAACCATTGATAAGCAAACAACACTGAGATTCCAGCTAATTTTTAATAGTTTATTTCCATTATCTGAATTTTTTAGGTCAAGGTTAAACGTAAACAAAGCATTGGCGGTATAGTGGATTGAATAGCTGACTTGATAAAAGTTAACTTTTGAGATTATAACTAAGTTTTAAAGGTTTATTTCAGTTTTCAAAATTTCAATGCAAAAGTTATCCAATAACTAAGCAATCAATCAATCAATCAATGTTTATTTATATAGCCCTAAATCACAAGTGTCTCAAAGGGCTGCACAAGCCAGAGCGACATCCTCGGTACAGAGCCCACATTGGTGGTTTAGTTGCTAGCATAGCTGCCTTCCAAGCAGTTGACCTGGTTTTGATTCCCAGCTAATGCATGGCTTGAGTACTAGGTTCATTTACAACTGCTTGTCCCTTTCCGGGTCATGGGGGTTGCTGGAGCCTATCTCAGCTACAGAAGGGTGGAAAGCGGGGTATACCTTGGACAAGTTGCTGTTACTTAACTAATGATCAGCAAAAAAAACCAGAGATAGCAGACAATTTCCAATGGTTTATTTTAGACCTTAGAATTACAAGGCAAAAAGCAGAGCAGAGCAGACGGGACCGCCAACGGATCAGCAACTTAGGGCGCTCCTTAAAGGCTTTGAGGACTATGCATTGGTGGTATAGTGGTTAGCATAGTTGCCTTCCATGCAGTTGACCTGGGTTCGATTCCCAGCCAATGCATGAATTGTGGTATATTGGCAACATCCAGGCAGTTGAAAGTTGTTATTTAACTATTGATCAGCAAAAAACCCATAGTCAACAGCCAATTTCCAATGGTTTATTTTAGAATTTCAAGTGAAAAAATATCAGAGAACCAAACATTTGTGTATAGTGGCTAACACAGTTGCCTTCCAAGAAGTAGACCCGGTTTTGACTCCCAGCCAATGCATGGTTTGAGTTATTTTGGCAACGTCCAGTCTGTTGAAAGTTGTTACTCAACCATTGATAAGCAAACAACACTGCGATTCCAGCTAATTTTTAATGGTTTATTTCCATTATCTGAATTTTTTAGGTCAAAGTTAAACGTAAACAAAGCATTGGCGGTATAGTGAATTGAATGGCTGACTTGATAAAAGTTAACCGGTCTTTGACACCATGTTTGAGATTATAACTAAGTTTTAAAGGTTTATTTCAGTTTTCAAAATTTCAACGCAAAAGTTGTCCAATAACTAAGCATTGGTGGTTTAGTTGCTAGCATAGCTGCCTTCCAATCAGTTGACCTGTGTTTGATTCCCAGCTAATGCATGTCTTGAGTACTGGGTTCATTTACAACTGCTTGTCCCTTTCTGGGTCGTGGGGGTTGCTGGAACCTATCTCAGCTACAGAAGGGTGGAAAGCAGGGTATACCCTGGACAAGGTGCTGTTACTTAACTAATGATCAGCAAAAAAAACAGAGAAAGCAGACAATTTCCAATGGTTTATTTTAGACTTTAGAATTTCAAGGAAAAAAGGCTCTGAGTACTAAGCATTGGTAGTATAGTGGTTAGCATAGCTGCCTTCCAAGCAGTTGACCTGGGTTTGATTCCCAGCCAATGCATGGCTTGTGGTATATTGGCAACATCCAGGCAGTTGGAAGTTGCTATTTAACTATTGATCAGCAAAAAACCCATAGCCAACAGCCAATTTCCAATGGTTTATTTTTGAATGTCAAGTGAAAAAATATCCGAGAACCAAGCATTTGTGTATAGTGGCTAGCATAGCTGCCTTCCAAGAAGTAGACCCGGTTTTGACTCCCAGCCAATGCATGGCTTGAGTTATTTTGGCAACGTCCAGTCTGTTGAAAGTTGTTACTCAACCACTGATAAGCAAACAACACTGAGATTCCAGCTAATTTTTAATGGTTTGTTTACATTTTCTGAATTTCCAGGTCAAAGTAAACCATAAACCAAGCATTGGTGGTATAGTGGATTGCATAGCCGACTTCCAAGAAGTTGACCAGTATTGATACCTAGCCATTGCATGGTGAAAATGTTTTGGAATTGTCCAGTCCGTTGAAAGTTGCTACTTAACCATTGATCAGCAAAAAACCCAGAGATAGCAGAAAATGTCCTATGATGTATTATACATTTTAAAATTTCAAGGCAGAAATGCTTAAATGACCAGGCATTGGTGGTATAGTGGTTAGCATAGCTGCCTTCCAAGCAGTTGACCTGGGTTCGATTCCCAGCCAATGCATGGTGGAGTTATTTTGGCAATGTCCAGTTTGTTGAAAGTTGTTACTCAACCATTGATAAGCAAACGACACCTACCGGTATATTCCAGGTCATTTTTAATGGTTTGTTTACATTTTCTGAATTTCCAGGTCAAAGTAAACCATAAACCAAGCATTGGTGGTATAGTGGATTGCATAGCCGACTTCCAAGAAGTTGACCAGTATTGATACCTAGCCATTGCATGGTGAAAATGTTTTGGAACTGTCCAGTCCGTTGAAAGTTGTTACTTAACCATTGATCAGCAAAAAACCCAGAGATAGCAGCCAATGTCCTATGGTGTATTATAGGCAGAAGTCATGAAATAACCTGGCATTGGTGGTATAGTGGTTAGCATAGCTGCCTTCCAAGCAGTTGACCTGGGTTCGATTCCCGGCCAATGCACGACTTGCTGTATTTAGGCAACGTCCAGTCTGGCGGGTTATAACCTGGACAAGTTGCTGCAATTGATCAGCAAAATAAACCAGAGATTGCAGCCAATTTCCAGTGGTGTATTTTAGACTTTAGAATTTCAAGGCAAAAAAGTATTTAAGGGCTAACCATTAGTGGTATAGTGGTTAGCATAGCTGCCTTCCGAGCAGTTGACCTGGGTTTGATTCCCAGCCAATGCATCCCTCTAGTTATTTTGGTAAAGTCCAGTCTGTTGAAAGTTGTTACTCAACCATTGATAAGGAAAACAACACTGAGATTCCAGCTAATTTTTAATAGTTTATTTCCATTATCTGAATTTTTTAGGTCAAAGTTAAACATAAACAAAGCATTGGCGGTATAGTGGATTGGATAGCTGACTTGATAAAAGTTAACCAGGGTTTGACACCAACTTTTAGATCATAACTAAGTTTTAAAGGTTTATTTCAGTTTTCGAAATTTCAAAGCAAAAGTTTTTCAAGAACTAAGCATGCATCCATCCATTTTTTACTACTTGTCCCGTTCGGGGTCGCGGGGGATGCTGGAGCCTATCTCAGCTGCATTCGGGCGGTAGGCAGGGTACGCTCTGGACATGTCGTCAACTCATCGCAGGTTATTTAACTATTGATCAGCAAAAAAAAAACAGAGACAGCAGCCAATTTCTAATGGTTTATTTTAGACTATGGAATGTCAAGGCAAAAAGTACTTGAAGACTAAGCATTGGTGGTATAGTCGTTAGCATAGTTGCCTTCCAAGCAGTTGACCTGGGTTCAATTCCCAGCCAATGCATGACTTGTGGTATATTGGCAACATCCAGTCAGTTGGAAGTTATTTAACTATTGATCAGCAAAAAACCCAGAGACAACAGCCAATTTCCAATGGTTTATTTTAGAATTTCAATTGAAAAATATCAGAGAACCAATTATTTGTGTTTAGTGGCTAGCATAGCTGCCTTCCAAGTAGTAGACCCGGTTTTGACTCCCAGTCATTGCGTGGCTTGAGTTATTTTGGCAACGTCCAGTCTGTTGAAAGTTGTTAGTCACCCATTTTATAGGGACAGCGTGGCGAAGTTGGTAGAGTGGCTGTGCCAGCAATCGGAGGGTTGCTGGTTACTGGGGTTCAATCCCCACCTTCTACCATCCTAGTTACGTCTGTTGTGTCCTTGGGCAAGACCCTTTGCCCCTGATGGCTGCTGGTTAGCGCCTTGCATGGCAGCTCCCACCATCAGTGTGTGAATGTGTGTGTGAATGGGTGAATGTGGAAATACTGTCAAAGCGCTTTGAGTACCTTGAAGGTAGAAAAGCGCTATACAAATATAACCCAAGCAAACAACACTGAGATTCCAGCTAATTTTTAATGGTTTGTTTACATTTTCTGAATTTCCAGGTCGAAGTACACCATAAATCAAGCATTGGTGGTATATTTTATTGCATAGCCGACTTCCAAGAAATTGACCGGTATTGATACCTTGCCATTGCATGGTGAAACTGTCTTGGAATTGTCCAGTCCGTTGAAAGTTGCTACTTAACCATTGATCAGCAAAAACCCAGAAATAGCAGCCAACGTCCTATGGTGTATTATAGATTTTAAAATTCAAAGGGGGAAAAAATAATTCAGTGACCAGGCATGGTGGTATAGTGGTTAGCATAGCTGCCTTCCAAGCAGTTGACCTGTGTTGGCTTCCCAGCCAATGCATTATTTTGGCAACATCCAGTGAGTTGAAAGTTGCTATATAAGTATTGATAAGCAAAAAACCCAGATATAGCAGCCAATGGCCTATGGTGGATTATAGATTTCAAAATTTCAAGACAAAAGTCATTCAAAGCCCAGGCATTGGTGGTATAGTGGTTAGCATAAACGCCTTCCAAGCAGTAGACCCGGTTTTGACTCCCAGCCAATGTATGGCTTAAGTTATTTTGGCAACGTCCAGTCTGTTGAAAGTTGTTACTCAACCATTGATAAGCAAGCAACACTTAGATTCCAGCTCATTTTTAATGGTTTGTTTACATTTTCTGAATTTCCAGGTCAAAGTAAACCATAAACCAAGCATTGGTGATATGGTGGATAGCATAGCTGAATGATACAAGTTGAGCAGGGTTTGACACCTCGCCCATGGTTGGTTGGAACTGTTTTGGAATTGTCCAGTCCATTGAAAAGTTGTTACTCAACCATTGATCAGCAAACAACCGATAGATTACAGCTAATTTTCAAAGCTTTATTTAAGTTTTTTTTATTTTACCAACGTCCTGTCAGATGAAAGTTGTTACTCAACTATTGATCAGCAAAAAACACAGAATTTATTTGAGATTTTAGAATTTCAAGGCAAAACTTATCCAAGGCCTAAGCATTGGGGGTATAGTGGCTAGCATAGCTGCCTTCCAATCAGTTTACCCGGTTTTGATTCCCAGCCAATGCATGGCTTGAGTTATTTTGGCAACGTCCAGTCTGTTGAAAGTTGTTACTCAACCATTGATAAACAAACAACACAGAGATTCCAGCTAATTTTTAATGGTTTATTTCCATTATCTAAATTTCCAGGTCAAAGTAATCCATAAAACAAGCATTGGTGGTATAGTGGATTGCATAGCTGACTTGATAAAAGTTAACTGGTCTTTGACACCAACTTTGTGATTATAACAAATTTTTAAAGGTTTATTTCAGTTTTCAAAATTTTAAAGCAAAAGTTATCCAAGACCTAAGCATTTGTGGTATAGTGGCTAGCTTAGCTGCCTTCCAAGCAGTTGACCTGGATTTGATTCCCAGCTAATGCATGGTTTGAGTACTTTGGTTCATTTTCTTCCGCTTGTCCCTTTCGGGGTCATGGGAGGTGCTGGAGCCTATCTCATTTGCAGAAGTCGTCGTATACCCTCGACAACTCGCCGCTATTTAACTATTGATCAGCAAAAAACCCGTAAAAAGCAGTCAATTTCCAATGGTTTATTTTATATTTTAGAATTTCAAGGCAAAAATAATGCAAGGACTAAGCATTGGTGGTATAGTGGTTAATCAAGCTGCCTTCCAAGCAGTTGACCTGGGTTGGATGCATGACTTGCAGTATTTTGGCAACGTCTAGTCAGTTGAAAGTTGTTATTTAACTATTGATCAGCAAAAAACCCATAGACAACAGCCAATTTCCAATGGTTTATTTTAGAATTTCAAGTGAAAAAATATCCGAGAACCAAGCATTTGTGTATAGTGGCTAGCATAGCTGCCTTCCAAGAAGTAGACCCGGTTTTGACTCCCAGCCAATGCATGGCTTAAGTTATTTTGGCAATGTCCAGTCTGCTGAAAGTTGTTACTCAACCATTGATAAGCAAACAACACTGCGATTCCAGCAAAATTTGAATGGTTTATTTCCATTATTTGAATTTTTTAGGTCAAAGTTAAACGTAAACAAAGCATTGGCAGTATAGTGGATAGCATAGCTTACTGATAAAAGTTGAGCATAGATTGTGGATCGATGCATGGCTCGGTATCGATATACCCTAGACAAGTTGCTGTTACTTAATATTGATCAGCAAAAAACCCAGAAATAGCAGTCAATTTCTAATTGTTTATTTTAGATTTTAGAATTTCAAGGCAAAAATTATTAAAAGACTAAGCATTGGTGTTATAGTGGTTAGCATAGCTGCCTTCCAAGCAGTTGACCTGGGTTTGATTCCCAGCCAGTGCTTGACTTGCGGTATTTTGGCAACATCCAGTCAGTTGAAAGTTGTTATTTAATTATTGATAAGCAATCAATACTGACATTCCAGCTAATTTTTAATGGTTTGTTTACATTTTCTGAATTTCCAGAACAAAGTACACCATAAACCAAGCATTGGTGGTATAGTAGATTGCATAGCCGACCTCCAAGAATTTGCCCGGTATTAATACCTCGCCATTGCATGGTGAAACTGTTTTGGAATTGTCCAGTCTGTTGAAAGTTGTTACTTAACCATTGATCAGCAAAAAAAACAGAGATAGCAGCCAATGTCCCATGTCCCTGGCCCATGGTTGGTTGGAACTGTTTTGGAATTGTCCAGTCCATTGAAAAGTTGTTACGCAACCATTGATCAGAAAACAATCAATAGATTACAGCTAATTTTCAAAACTTTTTTTAAGTTTTTGTTATTTTACCAACGTCCTGTCAGATGAAAGTTGTTACTCAACTATTGATCAGCAAAAAACCCAGACATTATTTTAGATTTTAGAATTTGCATGCAAAACTTATCCAGTGACTAAGCATTGGTGGTATAGTGGGTAGCATAGCTGCCTTCCAATCAGTTGACCCGGTTTTGATTCCCAGCCAATGCATGGCTTGAGTTATTTTGGCAACGTCCAGTCTGTTGAAAGTTGTTACTCAACCATTGATAAGCAAACAACACTGAGATTCCAGCTAATTTTTAATGGTTTATTTCCATTATCTGAATTTACAGGTCAAAGTAAACCATAAACCAAGCATTGGTGGTATAGTGGATTGCATAGCTGACTTGATAAAAGTTAACCAACTTGACACCAACTTTGAGATTATAACTAATTTTTAAAGGTTTAGTTCAGTTTTCAAAATGTCAAAGCAAAAGTTACCCAATAATTAAGCATAGGTGGTATAGTGGTGCAGGCAGCATGGTGGAATAGGGGTTAGTGCATCTGCCTCATAATACAAAGGTCCTGAGTAGTCCTGAGTTCAAACCTGGGCTCTGGATTTTTCTGTGTGCAGTTTGCAAGTTCTCCCCGCGACTGCGTGCACTCCTTCTGGGTACTCCGGCTTCCTCCCACCTCCAAAGACATGCACCTGGGGATAAGTTGATTGGTAACACTCAATTGGCCCTAGTGTGTGAATGTGAGTGTGAATGTTGTCTGTCTATCTGTGTTGGCCCTGCGATGAGGTGGCAACTTGTCCAGGGTGTACCCCGCCTTCCGCCCGAATGCAGGTGAGATAGGCTCCAGCGACCCCCCGCTACCCCAAAAGGGACAAGCGGTAGAAAATGGATGGATGGATGGGTATAGTGGTTAGCATAGCTACCTTCCAAGCAGTTGACCTGGGTTCGATTCCCGGCCAATGCATCCCTTGCTACATTTTGGCAACGTCCAGTCAGTTGAAAGTTGTTATTTAACTACTGATCAGCAAAAAACCCAGAGATAACAGACCATTTCCTATGGTTAATTTTATGTTGAAAAACAACAGCAGAAGTAGCAGGTAAATCTAATGTTAAAATGTTGAGTACTGTACTTTTATTGAACATTTCTTGAATGGTGAAAATGTGAGCAGAAAAGGTTTCCTCTTGTTAATTCAACCTATAGTGTTGGTTGCAGTTTATTCAAATATGAATGCATTGGCCATTATTTTTTGTTTACTCACTTGTTTGTATCCATAATTAATTCTTACCTAATTCCCAAGAACTAACAGGAATGTAGGAAACTCATCTGCAGAGTCCAGTATCCACTATTTATTTCACAATCACACTGGTTGATTTTTTTTTTTGGCTAAAAAGTTACTGAATCGATTTCAACTCACTGAAACCTTTCAGATCATATTGTTCTGAACAAACTAAGAATGTTTCTAAATCATAGTCAAATAATAATTGAAATTGAATCGTTGTACAAACAAATCGTTACACCCCAAATAAATGACTACGATATACTCACGGGCTTGTGATACTTATAATTTATTGGAGAAAAAAGATTGTGCCGATTGAAGCTAGCATCTCACGTGCCAAACGCGAGCTAGCACCTGGCGTTGTTAATCCCTGGCTACCAAATAGCATTTAATTGCTAACATGAATACAGGACACATTCCCCATTACAAATGTCATAAACCAATCTAAACTTGTTTCAACTATTTGGGGATAGGTTGGCAACATTAAAATTGGCCCTAGTGTGTGAATGTTGTCTGTCTATCTGTGTTGGTCCTGCGATGAGATGGCGACTTGTCCAGGGTGTACCCCGCCTTCCGCTCGATTGTAGCTGAGATAGGCTCCAGCACCCCCCGCGACCCCGAAAAGGGATAAACGGTAGAAAATGGATGGATGGATGGAATTGTACATTGAACATATAGGCTACCTACAGAAACACTTCCTATGGTGTGTTTGACAGAAAAGCAGCTGGAAGGAAGTATCGTAGAAGTCCGGTCTTCAAGGTAAATACTCTACATTATTGTTATATAATAATAAAAGTATTGTCAATAATGTCAGTTATTGCATGAAGTTCAGGTAAATTGTGTAACCTTTGCTTAAAGGCCTACTGAAATGAAATGTTTTTATTTAAACGGGGATAGCAGATCCATTCTATGTGTCATACTTGATAATTTCACGATATTGCCATATTTTTGCTGAAAGGATTTAGTATAGAACAACTTTTGGTCGCTGATAAAAAAAAGCCTTGCCTATACCGGAAGTAGCGTGACGTCACAGGAGGTAGGATTCCTCACAATTCCCCGTTGTTTACAATGGAGCGAGAGAGATTCGGACCGAGAAAGCGACGATTACCCCATTAATTTGAGCGAGGATGAAAGATTTGTGGATGAGGAACATTAGAGTGAAGAACTAGAGAGGCAGTGCAGGGTGTATCTTTTTTCGCTCTGACCTTAACTTAGGTACAAGGTCTCATTGGATTCCACACACTCTCCTTTTTTCTATTGTGGATCACTGATTTGTATTTTAAACCACCTCGGATACTATATCCTCTTGAAAATGAGAGTCGAGAACGCGAAATGGACATTCACAGTGACTTTTATCTCCACGACAATACATCAGCGAAGCTCTTTAGCTACTGAGCTAACGTGATAGCATCTGGCTCGAATGCAGATAGAAACAAAATAAATAAATCCCTGACTGGAAGGATAGACAGAAGATTAACAATACTATTAAACCATGGACATGTAACTACACGGTTAATCATTCTCAGCCTGGCAAAGCTTAACAATGCTGTTGCTAACAACGCTGAAGCTAACTTAGCAACCGGACCTCACAGAGCTATGATAAAAACATTAGCACTCCACCTACGCCAGCCAGCCCTCATCTGCTCATCAACACCCGTGCTCACCTGCGTTCCAGCGATCGACGGCGCGACGAAGGACTTCACCCGATCATCCGTGCGGTTGGCGGCTAGCATCGGCTAGGCGTCTGCTATCCAAGTAAGTACTCCTTGTTGTGTTGCTACAGCCAGCCGCTAATACACTGATCCCACCTACAACTTTCTTCTTTGCAATCTCCATTGTTCATTAAACAAATTGCAAAAGATTCACCAACACAGATGTCCAGAATACTGTGGAATTGTTCGATGAAAACAGAGCAGTTTGTATGGTGACACAGTGGGTACGAATACTTCCGTTGCCGTCGTGACGTCACGCGCATAAGCATCATAAATAGACGTTTCCAACCGGAAGTTTGGCGGGAAATTTAAAATTGCACTTTATAAGTTAACCCGGCCATATTGGCATGTGTTGCAATGTTAAGATTTCATCATTGATATATAAACTGTCAGACTGCGTGGTCGGTATTAGTGGGTTTCAGTAGGCCTTTAATAGGCTATATGAGCTTTGTTGTCAATAATCTAATAAAGTGTTGTTGAACACATTGTCCGCACTTCAGGGACACCATGCAAACATTTCGTGTTCGGCCTGTAATTAACGCTGGCTGTTTTATGTTTTTTGTTTGTTGGTTTGTTTCTTTGAAAATGAATTAAAAGAGTAATGCCAACCCTCACCACATGGTGCTTTAAAGTCACTCTGTTACAAATGTATTTACTTTTCTTTTTAACATATTCTCTTTATTTTGGCTTAATTTGAGCATGTTTAAGCATAAAAATGAATAAATGAACTTAATATACAGTACATCCGCAAAGTATTCACAGCACTTCACTTTTTACGCAGCCTTATTTCAAAATGGAATAAATTCATGTTTGTCCTCAGAATTCACACAATACCCCATGATGACAAAGTAAAAAAACTTTTTAAAAAATCATCTGTTCATAAACATTCACAGGCTTTGTTCAATACGTTGTTGATGCTTTGGCAGCAATTACAGTCTCAATTCGTTTTGAAATTACAATGCCACAAACATAGCACACCTATTTATGAGCAGTTTCACCCCCATTCCAATTTTCAGCACCTTTCAAACTGTCACGTGGGGGTCGCATATTTGTGCGGGATCGTTCCTCCAGTGCAACACGGACACTCCGGACAAAAATGTGAAGGTAAGAGATGATTTATTTACATAAATCATAGGCAAACAGAAAACAAGCAAAAGAAAAGCGTGCCGAATGCACGGGAAGCTAAGGCTAACACTTAGCACAGAACTAGGACATGAAACAAAACCAACATAACACTTGCTTACCGCAAACAAGGAGGCCAGACAGTGTGTGGCGGGCAACGTGAATAAATAGCTCTCTGATTAGTGTTTAACAGCAGGTGAACGTGCCGAACACTAATCAGAGGCAGGTGAAACCAATTCGTCCCCATGGTAACCAAAACAAACCCCTGAAGTGCACAAAAACAACTAAGGAAGTCCAAAACTAACAGAATATAACTAAACAAAACATGATCCGGACCACGGATCATGACAGAGCCTCCCCCTTAAGGACAGATTCTAGATGTCCAAAAAAACAAGAACAAAACACTAGCAGGGTCAAAAGTCACGGGCGAGGAGCAGGTACAGGCCTCTGGCGAGGTGCAGGCACAGGCCTCTGGCGAGGTGCAGGCACAGGCGTCTGGCGAGGTGCAGGCACAGGCGTCAGCCGGGGTGCAGGAACAGGCGCCAGCCGGGGTGCAGGAACAGGTGCCAGCCGGGGTGCAGGAACAGGTGCCAGCCGAGGTGCAGGAACAGGTGCAGGAACCGGTGCCAGCCGAGGTGCAGGAACCGGTGCCAGCCGAGGTGCAGGAACAGGTACTGGAGATGGTGGCGTCTGCAAGCCCACCGGAGATGATGGTGGCGTCTGCAAGCCCACCGGAAAAGATGGTGGCGTCTGCAAGCCCACCGTAACAGATGGTGGCGTCTGCAAGCCCACCGGAACAGATGGTGGCGTCTGCAAGCCCACCGGAACAGATGGTGGCGTCTGCAAACCCACCGGAACAGATGGTGGCGTCTGCAAGCCCACCGGAAAAGATGGTGGCGTTTGCAGGCCTTCCCGGGCTGAGGTTAGCCATGAGCATGGCGGAGGTGGTCTAGCTGGGGGTTGCGGCCTGGCATGCCGAAAGACTGGTGGTGGCGGACGGGATGGAGGTTGCTGCCTGGTTGGGCGCAGCTGAGCCACCCCACCAGCACAGCTCCCGGCCCCAGCCCCCCCCTCAAGGGGCGGATACCAGACGCGCTCCTTGCGGTCTGGAAATGTCTTTAAGGGCGGGTGGCGGGAGGTCAGGAGGGGGGCAACATCCTCCCCTCTAAATTGTCCAAAATGTCTTTTCCCATACCCCACCTGAGGTCGTGTAGGTGGACGAGAGGAAAAGGTCAATGATGTGGGCGGGGCTAGAGTCCTAGGGGGCGGAGCTTGGCACTCAGAAGGAGACTGTGGCTGACATCTAAATTTCAACAGAATGTCCTGATAATGTTTTATTTTAGGAATGAAGTCCTTTGGAGGCGGCTGACAGAAAGAGTTAGAAGAATTTTTAAAAAATTATTCGTCTCTGACGTCATCCACAGTGGGCGGGGTGACGTCATCCGCGCAGGTCTCCAGCTGACTGACAGCCCAATCGGTGAATTGCTTAGCGAAATGTGTGATGGGATTACCAAACAATGGCGGCGAAGAGTGGGCTGCTTGAGGCGTGCTGTGTGCCTGAGGAGGAGTCTGAGGGAGCGGCGCCTCCCGGTAGCGAAGCGACTTCCGTCCTCGCTGACGCGTCCCCATCTCGTCAAAGTCTGTGGCGAAGGAACTGTTAGCTGGCCTCCTTATGTCACGTGGGGGTCGCATATTTGTGCGGGATCGTTCCTCCAGTGCAACACGGACACTCCGGACAAAAACGTGAAGGTAAGAGATGATTTATTTACATAAATCATAGGCAAACAGAAAACGAGCAAAAGAAAAGCGTGCCGAATGCACGGGAAGCTAAGGCTAACACTTAGCACAGAACTAGGACATGAAACAAAACCAACATAACACTTGCTTACCGCAAACAAGGAGGCCAGACAGTGTGTGGCGGGCAACGTGAATAAATAGCTCTCTGATTAGTGTTTAACAGCAGGTGAACGTGCCGAACACTAATCAGAGGCAGGTGAAACCAATTCGTCCCCATGGTAACCAAAACAAACCCCTGAAGTGCACAAAAACAACTAAGGAAGTCCAAAACTAACAGAATATAACTAAACAAAACATGATCCGGACCACGGATCATGACACAAACTCCATCAGATTGGATTGGGGGGTTGATTGTCATCCAGATTGTCTATTTACATTGCTGAATTCATATTTCCCTCTATCCTGATCAGTCTCCTAGTTCCTGCCGCTGAAAAACATCCCCACAGCATGATGCTGGCACCACTATGCTTCACTGTAGGGATGGTATTGTCCTGATGATAAGCGGTGACTGGTTTCCTCCAAACATGACGCCTGGCATTCACACCAAATAGTTCAATGTTTGGTTAATGAGACCAGAACATTTAGTTTTCATGGTATTAGAGTACTTCAGATGCCCATCCCACCCACCCATCTTCTTCCGCTTATCCGAGGTCGGGTCGCGGGGGCAGCAGCCTAAGCAGGGAAGCCCAGACTTTCCTCTCCCCAGCCACTTCGTCCAGCTCCTCCCGGGGGATCCCGAGGCGTTCCCAGGCCAGCATAGTCATAGTCTTCCCAACGTGTCCTGGGTCTTCCCCGTGGCCTCCTACCGGTCGGACGTGCCCTAAACACCTCCCTAGGGAGGCGTTCAGGTGGCATACTGACCAGATGCCCGAACCACCTCATCTGGCTCCTCTCGATGTGAAGGAGCAGCGGCTTTACTTTGAGCTCCCCCCCGGATGGCAGAGCTTCTCACCCTATCTCTAAGGGAGAGCCCCGCCACCCGACGGAGGAAACTAATTTCGGCCGCTTGTACCCGTGATCTTGACCTTTCGGTCATAACCCAAAGCTCATGACCATAGGTGAGGATGGGAACGTAGATCGACCGGTAAATTGAGAGCTTTGCCTTCAGGCTCAGCTCCTTCTTCACCACAACGGATCGATGCAGCGTCCGCATTACTGAAGACGCCGCACCGATCCGCCTGTCGATCTCACGATCCACTCTTCCCTCACTCGTGAACAAGACTCCTAGTTACTTGAACTCCTCCACTTGGGGCAGGGTCTCCTCCCCAACCCGGAGATGGCATTCCACCCTTTTCCGGGCGAGAACCATGGACTCTGACTTGGAGGTGCTGATTCTCATCCCAGTCGCTTCACACTCGGCTGCGAACCGATCCAGTGAGAGCTGAAGATCCTGGCCAGATGAAGCCATCAGGACCCCATCATCTGCAAAAAGCAGAGACCTAATCCTGCAGCCACCAAACCGGATCCCCTCAACGCCTTGACTGCGCCTAGAAATTTTGTCCATAAAAGTTATGAACAGAATCGGTGACAAAGGGCAGCCTTGGATCAGACAAAAAGCAGCTCGAAGACTTCTATGGGAATGCATCAACAAGGACTCAGATTTCCATCGCCCGGACGCGGGTCACCGGGGCCCCCTTCTGGAGCCAGGCCCGGAGTTGGGGCACGATGGCGAGCACCTGGGGGCCAGGCCTGTCCCCATGGGGCCCGGCCGGGCACAGCCCGAAGAGGCAACGTGGGTCCCCCCTCCAATGGGCTCACCACCCATAGCAGAGGCCATAGAGGTCGGGTGCATTGTGAGCTGGGCGGAAGCCAAAGGCAGGGCACTTGGCGTTCTGATCCTCGGCTACATAAGCTAGCTCTTGGGACGTGGAACGTCACCTCACTTCAGATGCATTTTGGGAATTTTTTAAAAAGGAATGGCTTCTGTCTGACCACTCTACCACACAGGCTTAAAGGCCTACTGAAATGATTTTTTTTAAAATTTAAACGGGAATAGCAGATCCATTCTATGTGTCATACTTGATCATTTCGCGATATTGCCATATTTTTGCTGAAAGGATTTAGTAGAGAAAATCGACGATAAAGTTCGCAACTTTTGCTCGCTGATAAAAAAAAAACCTTGCCCCTACCGGAAGTAGCGTGACGTCACAAGCGGTAGTGCTGCTCACAATTCCCCGTTGTTTACAATGGAGCGAGAGATATTCGGAGCGAGAAAGCGACGATTACCCCATTAATTTGAGCGAGGATGAAAGATTCGTGGATGAGGAACGTTAGAGTCACGGACTAGAATGCAGTTCAAGAGATAATTGAGTTTAATTGACTCCACAAATGTGATGCTCCAGAAACTCAATCTGCTCAAAAGAAAGTCAGTTTTGTAGCTTCTGTAACGAGCTAAACTGTTTTCAGATGTGTGAACATGATTGCACAAGGGTTTTCTAATCATCAATTAGCCTTCTGAGCCAATGAGCAAACACATTGTACCATTAGAACACTGGAGTGATAGTTGCTGGAAATGGGCCTCTATACACCTATGTAGATATTGCACCAAAAACCAGACATTTGCAGCTAGAATAGTCATTTACCACATTAGCAATGTATAGAGTGTATTTCTTTAAAGTTAAGACTAGTTTAAAGTTATCTTCTTTGAAAAGTACAGTGCTTTTCCTTCAAAAATAAGGACATTTCAATGTGACCCCAAACTTTTGAACGGTAGTGTATGTGTAGACTGCAATATGATGCCACTAAACAACACCAAAAATGTAAATGTTCCATTGAAAATAAAATAAATACAACTTTAAATGGTCCATTGAAAATAAAGAACATTACACACGGGACTCAAAACTCTGTCAAAATGTTTTAGTATGACTTTGAGGTCGCATGCTTGATGGATTGTCGGCCCATTACGACTACCTTAGTCAGAGATACAAGTATTACTATGGTGTGTGTACAAAATGGCACCCATTAGCAGACATATTATCTGGCTTTTGTTTCAGAATATTATGCAAAACCAACTTTTCTTACCTTCTGGTAACTGCTGATGTGTATTTGAGATCTGCGTAAGTCCAGAAAATTTGCGCAGATGTGCCACTGCCGTGCCGACGCCATAGTCGATAAGCTTCTTCTTTTTCACTATCTTCTTGTTATGGGACATTCATTCTCCGCTGTTGCCATTTCTAATATAAAGTAGTTTTAACGTGTATCTCGCTATGCAAACGCTAAAAACTACCAGTGTAGTAGGTTTACATAATTTACCCACGTAACTTTAGTTGTTAGAGAGTTGTTGCACTAGTGAGCCACGGATGAGAATATGCTGCTCCGTTATTGATTTAAGTAAAGTCTGAATGTCAATTAAAACAGTTAGCTCCATCTTTTGACACTTTTTCCACTCCCGTCCTTGCACGCTACACCGCTACAACAAAGATGACGGGGAGAAGATGCTGTCGAAGGTGAGCCACGTAAATAAGATCGCCCACAAAACGGCGCATCCTGAAGCGACTTGAAGATGATCTGTAAAACATAATCTATGCAACATTTTGACCAAATAACTACTATTACATGTTATGTACACCACAAGGAAATGTTTTAAATTCAGAAAAAAATCCTAATACGACCCCTTTTATGCGCCTTATAATCCAGTGCACCTTTTGTATGAAAAAAGAGCTGAATAGACCCGCTCATTATAATCCGGTGCGCCCGATGGTCCAGAAAATACGGTATTGAGCATAAACTGTAAATACTTATGTACATGTGAATTTGTGTTTAGTTTTTTAATTTTAATACATGAAAAAAAAACTTTCACATTGTCATTATGGGGTATTGTGTGTAGAATGTTCAGAACAAAAATTTATTTATTCCATTTTGGAATAAGACTGTAACATAAAAAAGTGAAGTACTGTGAATACTTTCAGTAGCACTGTATACTACACTAGCATTTGCCACTAGATGAGCCAAAACCAATAACAGCACACGGTCCAATATCGTGGCCCCTGATTGGCTCAGGCTCAGCAAGCATTAGGATTAAAGGGGTGTTAGGGTTGCTTCATGTTTGGAGGGCTCTCATAATGTTAAAGACTGTGCTTAGAAGGTTGTAAACATTTTTTTTATGCTTGAGCAAAGAAAATATTGTAGTTATAATTAATAATTCCTACTCCATGGAAATGTATTTACCATGGTCAGCGAGGAAACAATTAACCTTTACTGAAATCCATTTTCTTATGATTGTTATTGTTTTTGTGTCTTGATCAGAAACTACAAGACTGGACATACGATATTATACAGAACCCATCTAATTTAATCCATAATTAAATCATGAAAAAAATACGATATATAATGCATCACATCACAATTAAAAAAAACACATACAAAAATTGTTTGTAAAAAATGATAATTCAAATAAAACGAAGTCTAAAATACATATTTTCAAATAACCGCGTAGTGTGTGCCTATATAGACCACCTGCAGGTGTCTGATTGGTTAACATATAGCTTTGGCATTTAATTGTATGTCGCTCTTCTTGTTGTTTTAAAGGTACTTAGTTTGAGCCCATCGAGGGATTATTTTTGTTTACACCTTTTGCGAAAGAGCAAATATAGCACACCTACATAGCACACTATGTATGTAATGCCGGTTTAGCCATGCAGCACACCGACAAATATAGCCTACTTACAGACAGTATTACCATGGACCTTTATTTGTATTAACATTGTTAAATGTTAAATACAAAAAAATATATATGACAATTGTCATATATATTTTTTTGTATTCAACATTGCCCCCAGTTTTTGTCAGTCCAGGAGAATACATTAAATATTTACATCGTTTTGTAGCCATGATATAAAAAAAAAAATATATATTTTCACATTGACTCTTGCATGTGAGGCCACCGTGCACAGTAAAATACAAATGCTGTGTTTATTTAATCTTTACATTTATACTATACAAATGTACAAGTCACTTTTCCCCAAAAAATGTCATATGTAACAATCTTTCACATAATGCGCAGTGTATTTATTCATATATTTAATTTCATAAAATGTTTTTATTATTTCCATACTACACGGTACACTTAAACTATACAGCATTTAATGTAAATATTTCCATTTTATGAAATAAAAATTGAAAGTTAGGTGAATAAATAACATGTAAAAAGATCACCACATTTAATAAAAGTCTCTACACATTTTTAATATATACTTCATTTATTTGATCATTTTAGGATTGTATTATTTCATTTCAAGTGTATTTTAATCTTTTCTTCTTGTGTACGGCTGCGTTTTCGGCCCGCACCGGGATTTCCATTGGCCCTCTGCATATTGTAAACAAATAAATACACTGAGTATTATTGAGAAATATTATTTTTTATCATCATCACGTTATTTTTAGTTGTTCTATCTTGCTGCAAAAAAAAACATCAACTACAAGATGCAGTTAAAAGTCAAGTTTGTGCGCATTAGTATTTGTACATTCATATTTGTAAACACTTTAATATTCGTGCATGAGTGTTTGTGCATGAATGTTTGGTCGAGTGTTGTTGCAGCTGACCTATATTTCATACGCACAGGCGCGCGTTTCCGGCAGCTTTCACAACGCATTTATCTTGTCTGCACAAGAGAACCAATTAGGCCTGTTGGCGCTTACGCGCACGCACGCACGCGCACACACGCACGGAATACAATATAATATTTCGTTCATAAATTGAATTAAAACGGAACGTATATTATTTTTATTTATTTTTATAAAGCAAAATAAAGCGTTGAAGTTTAAATTTAAAAGAAAATGACAAACATTTTTATTCGGCTAATATTCATTTGATGTTTTAGGGGGAATTTATTGTTTTTAAAACCCTCAATGTTTATCCTGCGGTATTTTATCGATCTAATTATTTTGCTTGAAGTCAGAATTTAAATAACAATTTAATATGACATTAATAAGAATAACAATAAGAGTTGGCTAATGTTAATTACAATAAATATAATCATAATAGCGTTATAATTAAAATACAAATAATCGTGAGATGTGACAATAAATATTAACTTATATCAATCAATCAATGTTTATTTATATAGCCCTAAATCACAAGTGTCTCAAAGGGCTGTACAAGCCACAACGACATCCTCGGTACAGAGCCCACATACGGGCAAGGAAAACTCACCCCAGTGGGACGTCAATGTGAATGACTATGAGATACCTTGGAGAGGACCGCATATGTGGGTAACCCATGCGGTGAGAATAATAATTAGTTTTTTTTTACTTATTGAAAAATAATAACAATTTTGTATTCGTTTCTATTTATTGTTGCCATGTAAAATGAATATTTATCAGCGTGTTTATATTCTTTCTGGGTCGTGGGTGCAATGAGGACACGCTGCGGCGTGACACTGATAAACGACCTCCTCTGCGCTCTTTGAGCATAATATTTTATTTCCTTTAATTGCCTCACAAAAGCAACCAGCAACGTTTAAAAACATATTGTCGTGTTTTTGAAAATGGGGGAACGAAAAAACACCATGCCGACATTTTTTTTTTTTTTTTTTTTGGTCACGTCTCTCACACAGGAAATGAAACGCGCACGCCCACGCGTAAAATTAAAACACCCACGCACACGCGGACATTGAATGAAACACGCGCACGCGCACAAAGAAAAAAGCCGCAGCATGTTAGAATTAGTGAAGGCGCATCCATCATGTCTGTCACTAGCAATCCAATAACACACCACTGCAATCACGTCTGCTATCGAACCCAAACACAAATACGTCGACCTCTTCTTTTTTCCTCCAACACCCACGAGAGATCTCTCCATCTTTAATACAAAACCTCTTTCCCCACATCCCATTCCTTTATTATTATATTTAAAAGCACTGATTTAGGCCCCATTTGGTCCTTAGCCTGAACATGGAAGACGTTTTAATATTTGTCCTAAATACGATTTTTTTCTCCACTGAATTAAAATTATAAAATTAAATAAACTATTGGTCATTGTGACGCAAATAAGCTCGTGTTGAATTGTGCAATTGTAAACATTTAATGTGTAAAACATGTAATTATTTAATACTGTCCTAATAAACTAAACCACAGCATAATCTATGTGAAAGCTGGATATGTTACATAATGTACATGTCACATTGACGAATTCATGATGAATGTATTCCTCATTTGAATGTAGTACAAATTAATTGAACAAAGAACATTTATATGCTAAACCATTAAAACAGTGACCTTTATTGTGTGTAATTTAGCATTTTTGCTATTGTGACTCAGCTTTTTTTTTTTTTGCTAGCTTGTTTGCTGTGAATTCATTAGAAGAACAGTTCCATCCATCCATTTTCCTACCGCTTGTCCCTTTGACTTGTGATATTTGACATTCTATCAAAAGCATTACAAATGTTCAATGTTTTTTAAATAGCTGTAATGGCAAAAAAAAACAAAAAAAAAAGAAGAAAAACGAGATCGTTTACCTGACACAATTTTGGCTAATTTCCGGGTCGGTCACGTGACTTTCCCTACATAAAAAAAACTGAGAGGATGAATGACGGTTCAATATTTAAGTCATTTAGTTTTTTGTTGTTGTTGTTGTTGTTTTTAAATTGTACATTAAAAGATTGTAACTGAAAAAAATAAAATTAAATTAAAAAAATTAAAATTAAATGTGTTCAAGTCAAACACCTGTTTTCTGCATTGAGTTGATTTTATTAGGCTGTGCGCTTTTTCGACGCACGGCTTCACAATTCAGGAACAAAGCTGAGAGATTTAAAAAAAAAAAAAAAGAGTCCATCCGTGTCGGGGAGAGAAAGTAAATTCAAATATATTATTCATAATATTTACTTCAGCGCTCTGCACCGGCGGTGCGTTCAAGGAGCGTCATTAAAGTAGGAAAAGCTGGCGCCTTGACGGAATACGTTAGCAGTGAAACAAAAACAAACAAACATTTAAACATTGTGGGCTTAGTGCAGACTTTCCCACGCTGTGTTTTTGAATTCATTAAAACACAAATTTATGTTTTACTAGAGTCACATACAAAAAGAAAATGCAAGGGAATTAGAGCAATATACAAAAGAAACAAGCACAAATATATACAGCACAACAATTCCAATGTCAAACATATCCCGTAGTGTTTATGTGTGTGTTTGTGCGTGTGTGTGTAAATCAGGTGTGTCCAAACGTTTTCCATGGAGGGTGGCATACAAAAAAATGAAGAATGTTTTATATATTTCACCTTTCTGTTAATGAAATACACAGAAATCAATTGTAAAAAGTGAAATATTATACATAAAAAAGCTACATCCCCATGTTGTTATCATGAAATCGATGATAATGTGGCCCTAATAATATCTAATGTTTGTCTTTAATGGTATTTCTGGACCGCCGGGTGGCGGGGCTCTCCCTTAGAGATAGGGTGAGAAGCTCTGTCATCCGGGAGGAGCTCAAAGTAAAGCCGCTGCTCCTCCACATCGAGAGGAGCCAGATGAAGTGGTTTGGGCATCTGGTCAGGATGCCACCCGAACGCCTACCTAGGGAGGTGTTTCGGGCACGTCCGACCGGTAGGAGGCCACGGGGAGGACCCAGGACACGTTGGGAAGACTATCTCTCCCGGCTGGCCTGGGAACGCCTCGGTATCCCCCGGGAGGAGCTGGACGAAGTGGCTGGGGAGAGGGAAGTCTGGGCTTCCCTGCTTAGGCTGCTGCCCCCGCGACCCGACCTCGGATAAGCGGAAGAAGATGGATGGATGGATGGATGGTATTTCTGGACGCGACAACAAAAGAGCTGCAAATGTCCCCCGGGGGCCGCACTTTGAACACCCTTGCTGTTGTCCTGGTTTGGTGGTAAAGCTTCTCGTTAAGATGAGACCGACAAAAAGAAAAGAAAAAAAAAGGAGCAGTGTGGTATAAAAATAAATAAATAATTTAAGTAGGAGTAGGATATGACTGTTCTCCTCTGAATGAAGTCTTTTTTTTCCCCATTGGAGTTCAACAGTCAACAGTCTTTCAGTGTTCTTGAAGTGGACATGGATGGTTTGACCTCTCGATACGTGTGTGCAGCCACAGGGCAACAAAGACGACGGGGGCGTGAGGGTGGTCACGTAGGTATGATTGGCAGCTGCAAAGCTCCGCAGCTGCATGAAGAACGTCCCTGAGCCGACCATGGAAGCCTGCATGCAGAAAGCGGACGGAAAATTACTTGGGTATTGTAAAAAAAAAAAAAAAAACAGAAATATAAATACAGCGACAACATAGTACATTCCATATATGCAGTATATGACAGGGTGCATTCACATACATCAAACGATGCAAGGGCCACTTTATTATATATAATATAATATATCAGTATAAATTGCATACTGTATAAATATGTAAACATTACATATATGTTATATTTTATATTGCTAATATGGTACATTTTTAGTCTACTTTATACCTTTTGTTTTTGCCCTCTTTTTGTGCCCTTGTGTGCATTATCCTTTCCATCCTTATCCTTTCCAACCTTTGTAACTGAGCTACTGTGTGGAACAATTTTCCTTGTGGATCAATAAAGTTTGTCTAAGTCTAAGTCTAATACCACAAGAACAACACAAGACAAGATTTTTTAGCAGGGGCACCGTTTGAGGGATAGATTCTGTACAATTAAGGGCCCCTGACTGGCAGGGTTTTTTTTCATTCAGAATTCCTGACAGAAAACTACCATGACTGAATAAATGACTGGACAATAAATTATTTTTAATTTGGCTGGGTCACACTTTGAATTCATTGCCCCATTTTTTTTAACAAGCATGACGGCGCAACGTTGTGACATTTCTGGTTTCACGAGCAAAGGAGCATGTTCGGCAGCGCATAATCACGGAGTACTTACAAGCAGACACAGTGTGTAGACAGAAAAGGGAGAACATACACATTTTGTCTTAAAAACTAACGCTCAAGGTGAAGCTATAACACTGAAACGCCCTCAGGAAGAGGTGCTTTAAGACATGGCTAGCTAGCTAGCGGCTAACGTCGAGCCGCATTTGGCAGTGTTTTAGCTACGTCTAAATCACAAATCCTCGCCTCCATGGCGACGAATAAAGTATGTTTCTTACAAGCATCATCCCTGCAGGACGAGGAATAGATAAATATGCTTCACTACACACCGTAGCTCACCAGTGTAAAAATGTAAACAAATGCCATGGGTGGATCTACACCTGACATCCACTGTAATGATACCAAGTACAGGAGCGTATCTAGTCGATATTTTTTAGCATCACCACATATTTTTGAGTTTAAAAAAAATGTATATTATCTTTATAAACTCAGGAAATATGTCCCTACGAAAATGAGGACTTCAACTATGACCATTGCATGATCCTGTAACTACTTGGTATCGGATTGATACCCAAATTTGTGGTATCCTCCAAAACTTATGTAAAGCATCCAAACAACAAAAGAATGAGTGATTATTAAATTTTAACGGAAGTGTAAATAGAACATGTTAAAACAGAAAATAACCAGATATTAACAGTAAATGAACAAGTAGATTAATAATTCATTGTCCTTAATAATTTTGCCAAAATAATAGAATGAGAAATGACACAATATGTTACTGCGTACATCAGCAGCTAAATTAGGAGCCTTTTTTTGCTTCCTTACTAATAAAAGAAAAGTTGTGTCGTATGTTCACTATTTTATTTAAAGACAACATTGCAATAAGAAACATATGTTTAATGTACTGTAAGATTGTTTGTTAAAATAAACACAATGATGCCCCTTTTTTCAGAAAAGTATCAAACAGTATCGAATATTGGTATTGGGACAACGCTAAGTTATAATGAAGTAAATACAATTAAATTTGTCTCCTGCATCACTGATATCACAGTTGTCAAGCGTATCACTGATTCGGTCGTATTGTCTAATCCCTGGGCTGCTGTGGTGGCGTCCTAATGCTGGGGGAAGCAATCCAGTGTGTTCGGGGTGCTTCTCTGTCTCGTCTTGGCGTCTATGATTGGCAGTTGAGCAGTTTCTGCTCGGACATACGCCAAGGAGATGGAATGAGCGGCCACTCATCTCTTCTGTCACACCCGCCTGAGCGGGGAACACCCAGGCTAGCTCTGATTGCTAGCTGTGCCTGCGAGCTCTCAGTTCGTAGTGTTTGTAATGTGACGGTTCCGATCCCTCGCCCACGGCCAGACAAATATGCTTCTGACATTTGAAAAATATAAATAAAAAAACTCAGACCGTATGCCCGCGAGAAAGCTTTGCTTTACACAAGAAAAATTGTCATGTTTTAATCTCGCAAGACCTCGTGACACAAATCCTGTCACACCCTTAGACGCGGGCCCAATAAATCAAGTTGCGCCTCACAACTGACTTCCGCCCTCACGTTGATTAACTTAAACCTAATTTTGGAACAACATGCTTTTTGACGACTTTGAATAAATGTTGGGTTCTTACGTTGATTTGACTATTACGTTTTTGTCATTTACCAACCAACCAACACAAATACAACATTGAAACAACATTCTTTTTGACATTTATTTAACGTCAGGTTGTGACGTTGATTAGATTCTGGTCATTTCCCAACCAACAATGTGGATAAAACAACCTTGTCTCAATTTACAAATACAACTATTTTTGCAACATTGTTTGGAAGTCAGTTTGTCTGTATAACCAACGTTGTATCAATGTCTTGTGCCTGCTGCGCCCCGGCCGCACTTTGGACACCCAACTGTAAGCAATTTGTATCTTTATGGTTCCATTCTCTCTTCTATTATCCATAGACATAGTTAAAGGCCTACTGAAACCCACTACTACCGACCACGCAGTCTGATAGTGTATATATCAATGATGAAATCTTAACATTGCAACACATGCCAATACGGCCGGGTTAACTTATGAAGTGCAATTTTACATTTCCCGCGAAACTTCCGGTTGAAAACGTATATGTATGATGACGTATGCGCGTGACGTCAATCGTTGAAACGGAAGTATTCGGACACCATTGTATCCAATACAAAAAGCTCTGTTTTCATCGCAAAATTCCACAGTATTCTGGACATCTGTGTTGATGAATCTTTTGCAATTTGTTTAATGAACAATGAAGACTGCAAAGAAGAAAGCTGTAGGTGGGATCGGTGTATTAGCGGCTGGCTGCAGCAACACAACCAGGAGGACTTTGACTTGGATAGCATACGCGCTATCCAACGCTAGTTGCCAACTGCATAGATGATCGGGTGAAGTATACACGCTGTTGTGTCACATTCATAGTTACTTGTTAAATGTGTGTTGTGGATGTGCATGTATGTGTGTGTATGTGTATGTGTGTATATATGTATATATGTATGTGTGTATGTATGTATATATGTGTACGTACTTATATGTGTATATGTATTTATATGACATAACATTTTTATATACTATTATTATTATTATTATTAAACATACAGTAAGTAATAAGAGGGGTGGGAGTACATAAGTTTTTACTTCTTCTCACTCCTTTTCGGATATGTTTACATTAAATGTTTATTTTCATTTCTTGTTTCTTTTGCTTTTTATTATTACTATTATTATTATTGTTGTTTTTGTTATTCATTCTTGAATGGCTTTTTTGTTGTTTTTTTTCAAAATTTGTTGTTTTTGTTTTGTCTACATATTCGAAATAAACATGAAAAGAAAGAAAGAAAAAAAGAAGTCCTTCGTCGCTCCGTCGATCGCTGGTACGCAGGTGAGCACGGGTGTTGATGAGCAGATGAGGGCTGGCTGGCGTAGGTAGATAGCTAATGTTTTTAGCATAGCTCTGTGAGGTCCCGTAGCTAAGTTAGCTTCAATGGCGTCGTTAGCAACAGCATTGTTAAGCTTTGCCAGGCTGGAAAGCATTAACCGTGTAGTTACAGGTCCATGGTTTAATAGTATTGTTGATTTTCTGTCTATCCTTCCAGTCAGGGGTTTATTTCTTTTGTTTCTATCTGCAGTTAAGCCCGATGCTATCACGTTAGCTCCGTAGCTAAAGTGCTTCGCCGATGTTTTGTCGTGGAGATAAAAGTCACTGTGAATGTCCATTTCACGTTCTCGACTCTCATTTTCAAGAGGATATAGTATCCGAGGTGGTTCAAAATACAAATCTGTGATCCACAATAGAAAAAGGAGAAAGTGTGGAATCCAATGAGCCCTTGTACCTAAGTTACGGTCAGAGCGAAAAAAGATACGTCCTGCACTACACTCTAGTCCTTCACTCTCACGTTCCTCATCCACAAATCTTTAATCCTCGCTCAAATTAATGGGGTAATCGTCGCTTTCTCTGTCCGAATCGCTCTCGCTGCTTGTGTAAACAATGTGCAGATGTGAGGAGCCTTTCAACCTGCGACGTCACGCTACTTCCGGTACAGGCAAGGCTTTTTTTTATCAGCGACCAAAAGTTGCAAACTTTATCGTCGATGTTCTCTACTAAATCCTTTCAGCAAAAATATGGCAATATCGCAAAATGATCAAGTATGACGCAGAATGGATCTGCTATCCCCGTTTAAATAAAAAAAATTCATTTCAGTAGGCCTTTACCAGACAAACTTTTATGAGACCACAACAAATCAAGGATGCATTTGTGTCAGTCTTGAAGAGCGTGTCATAATTTTAACATGAGAGCTCTCAAATGACACATTTTTTAATCAGACTCACATATCTCAATTTCGATCAATCACAGATTTTTATCCACTGGCATAATTCAAATTACTTTACTAATATTTGGACACAAATGCAATTTTCTAACTCTTTTGCTTGAATGCACATAATTTATTTGCTCAAACGTGGTAACAGTTTTATCTCAAGTCCCCAACTGAGTGTATGTTGAAGTAATATTTGCCGGCAAGCACAATTGTCAGAGTCTGAATATTCACTCATCTTTGCATTGAACTGATCACTGACCACGTAACTACTCGTGCCGCCTTTCAGGTAACCAGTCATGGTTAAAGGCCTACTGAAACCCACTACTACCGACCACGCAGTCTGATAGTTTATATATCAATGATGAAATCTTAACATTGCAACACATGCCAATATGGCCGGGTTAGATTACTAAAGTGCAATTTTAAATTTTGCGCGAAATATCCTGCTGAAAACGTCTCGGTATGATGACGTTTGCGCGTGACGTCACGGATTGTAGAGGACATTTTGGGACAGCATTGTGGCCAGCTATTAAGTCGTCTGTTTTCATCGCAAAATTCCACAGTATTCTGGACATCTGTGTTGGTGAATCTTTTGCAATTTGTTCAATAAACAATGGAGACAGCAAAGAAGAAAGCTGTAGGTGGGAAGCGGTGTATTAGCAGCCGGCTGCAGCAACACAAACACGTAGCCGGTGTTTCATTGTTTACATTCACGAAAGATGACAGTCAAGCTTTACCATTAGCCTGTGGAGAACTGGGGCAACAAAGACTCTTACCAGGAGGACTTTGAGTTGGATACACAGACGCGGTACCGTGAGTACGCAGTTGCGGCTTCCAAACATTTGATCGCTTGCCCGTACATGGGTGCCGCTCTGTGCATGTCACGTACGTAACTTTGGGGACTTTGGGGAAATATATGGGCTGTATGAACTTTGGGGAGGTGAACGGTACTTTGGGCTGTGGGATTGAGTGTGTTGTGCGGGTGTTTGAGTTGTATTGGCGGGTTATATGGACGGGAGGGGGGAGGTGTTTGTTATGCTGGATTAATTTGTGGCATATTAAATATAAGCCTGGTTGTGTTGTGGCTAATAGAGTATATATATACGTCTTGTGTTTATTTACTGTTTTAGTCATTCCCAGCTGAATATCAGGTCCCACCCGCCTCTCACAGCATCTTCCCTATCTGAATCACTTTCACTGCCCTCTAGTCCTTCACTCTCACTTTCCTCATCCACAAATCTTTCATCCTTGCTCAAATTAATGGGGAAATCGTCACTTTCTCGGTCTGCATGATTTCTGCATATATTAAATTAACAATGCAATATTTTTGTGATTAATCACATGAGTTAAAGGGGAAATGCACTTTTTGGGGGGAATTTCGCCTATCATTTCTAATCATTATGAAAGACATGACAACGGCTGTAGTTTTTTTTAATGCATTCTAACTCGTAAACAAACTTAAATAAAGGACCGCTTACAGCGCAGCAAATAGGAGGTCCTCTCTTCCGCCCATAAAACCCAATAAATTACTACCCAAAAGCACCAACAATACTCCATTTACATTTTGTGACTTGAATATTAACCAAGTATTAATGATATTGTTATTATAAGCGCTAACGCAGACCAACAATTTAAAGCAGTGTTTGTGCACCTATGTTGATATGATCAACTGATGAGTTGCTTCCTCGTTTCCTTGCTTGTCAAACTTTATTCTAGATCCGGCAAGTTGGCACACTTTGACAGCCAATTTAGACCTGGGAATGGCGAGAATGACACGAAAAGACGCTTGGTTCCACCCCTCTTTTCTTCACGAGCATAAAAAGTTATTCTTCATCTAAATGGGAATATTTAGCATTAAAGTCCCATCTTAAAACTCATTTGTATACTCTAGCCTTTAAATAGACCCACCTTTTAGACCAGTTGAACTGCCGTTTCTTTTTCTTTTCTGCTCTGCCCCCCTCTCCCTCGTGGAGGGGGAGGCACATCTGTGGTCCTCTTCAAGGTTTGTCATTGTCATCCCACTGGGTTGAGTTTTTCCTTGCCCTGATGTGGGATTTGAACCAAGGATGTCGTTGTGGCTTGTGCAGCCCTTTGAGACACTTGTGATTTAGGGCTATATAAATAAACATTGATTGATTGATTGATTGAATATATGAACATCCTAGCAGTCGGCATCCTAATGACAGCAGACCCCGTACAGTAAGTGATTATTATGTTTGTTGGCTTTTGTAAAGTCTGCAGTGAGTAATAATCAGTGATGAAGGAAAAAAAAGCGAACGTTGTGATGCTCTTTTAAAATTAATGTGCCACACATGCTTAAAATGATCAAAATAGGTAAATATTAAGTGTTATTATAAATGTGCCAGTTTTTTTTAAGGGCTTTATAGGCAGAATTGAACGACTCCCATAGGCTTTATTGTAGGCAGACTTTTGATCGCATTTATTTAATATTTAAAATGCATTTTAAAAATACATCAGTCGTCATGTTATAATAATGATTGGCAAAATTTTTAAAAAAAAGGCCAGTTCCCCTTTCACTTCTGACTTTTAACAGCCCTAACCAACATATAATAATGTGTCTCTTTATCATTCTTTCTGCGCCCCCTTTTATTTTACACTGAACTGTATTTGCACATTTCTCAAGCCAATAAAAACATCAAAATATGTACATCAAAACATGATAAAAATCCTACATGTATTAACATTTGTTAACACATTAAAAGCATTGCAACAGGAACACATTCAAATCATTTATAACTAACAATTTTAAGACTTAAAAAACCCCATAAAATTAGGCTTAAAATCAAGTGACGCAGAGGAAACATTTAGGTGAGTCTGTCAGGTGACAGTCATGTGACTATCCCAGGATTTTCCCCAAATAACAGTGTGTCAGGTAAGCGAGCTCATTATTGTTTACCATTAAAGTTAAATCCATGTAACAATTGTGATTATTTAATAATGTGTCAAATAGGGTTGTCCCGATACCAATGTTTTGAAACTTTTCGATACTTTTCAATACTTTTCTAAATAAAGGGGAACACAAAAAATGCCATTATCGGCTTTATATAAACAAAAAATCTTACGGTACATTAAACATATTTGTCTTATTGCAATCGAACAACAATTGTGTCCTTAAATAAAATAGTGAACAACATACAAGGCAATTTGTCTTTTAGAAGTAAGTAAGCAAACAAAGGCTCCTAATTTACCTGCTGACGTACGCAGTAACATATTGTGTCAATTATCATTCTATTATTTTGTCAAAATTATGAAGGACAAGCTGTAAAAATTGATTATTAATCCAATTGTTCATTTACTTTTAATATCTGGTTATTTTCCGTTTCAACATGTTTCATCTACACTTCTGTTTAATTGTAATAATCACTTATTCTTCTGTTGTTTGGATACTTTACATTAGTTTTGGATGATACCACAAATTTAGGTATCGATCCGATACCAAGTAGTTACAAGATCATACATTGGTCATATTCAAAGTCCTCATGTGTCCAGGGACATATTTCCTTTATAAACATGATATACATTTTTAAAAAAGGAAAAAAGATTTTGGGACGATAAAAAATATTGATGTAACCATTGCAGTTTCGACTAGATACGCTGTTGTACTTGATATCATTACAGTGGATGTCAGGTGTAGATCCACTCATGGCATTTGTTTACATTCAGGAATGGCGTCATTAACGGTGATGCCGGTGAGCTACGGTGTGTAGTGAAGCATGTTTAGCTATTCCTCGTCCTGCAGGGATGATACTTGTAAGAAACGTACTTTATGTGTCGCCATGGAGGCGAGGATTAGTGATTTAGACTGCCGATCGCAAATGGATTTTAGCTGCTAGCTGTCTAGCGAGCCATGTCTTAGAGCATCTTTTCCTGTTATAACTTCACCTTTATCGTTAGTTTTCAGGCCAAAATGCGTGCGTTCTCCCTTTTCTGTCTACACACCGTGTCTGCTTGTAAGTACTCCGTGATTGTGCACTGCCGAACATGCTCCTCTGCTCATAAAACCAGCAATGTCATGACGTGACGACGACGCAACGTCTTGCCCGTTAAAAAAAAATAAAAAAAATAATAAGGGGAACCGGTACTTTTCAAACGGAGTATAGTACCGTTTTTGATTCATTAGTATCGCGATACTATACTAGTACCAGTATGCTAGTTTAGTATACCCTAGTAGAGAGGTCCGATAATATCGGACTGCCGATATTATCGGCTGATAAATGCTTTATCGGTATCGGTTTCAAAAAGTAAAATGTATGAATTTTAAAACGCTGCTGTGTAAACGGACGTAGGGAGAAGTACAGAGCGCCAATAAACCTTGAAGGCACTGCCTTTGCGTGCCGGCCCAATCACATAATATCTACGGCTTTTCAAACACACAAGTGAATGCCATGCATACTTGGTCAACAGCCATACAGGTCACACTGAGGGTGGCCGTATAAACAACTTTAACACTGTTACAAATATGCGGCACACTGTGAATCCACACCAAACAAGAATGACAAACACATTTCGGGAGAACATCCGCACCGTAACACAACATAAACACAACAGAACAAATACCCAGAACCCTTTGCAGCACTAACTCTTCCGGGCCGCTACAATATACACCCCCTGCTACCCCCCCATACCCCGGCCATCTCAACCTCCTCATGCTCTCTCAGGGAGAGCATGTCCCAAATTCCAAGCTGCTGTTTTGAGGCATGTTAAAAAAAATAATGCACTTTGTGACTTCAATATTAAATATGGCAGTGCCATGTTGGCATTTGTTTCCATAACTTGAGTTGATTTATTTTGGAAAACCTTGTTACATTGTTTAATGCATCCAACGAGGCATCACAACAAAATTAGGCACAATAATGTGTTAATTCCACGACTGTATATATCGGTATCGGTTGATATCGGAATCTGTAATTAAGAGTTGGACAATATCGTAATA
>NC_084734.1:26762753-26770253 GCF_033978785.1 Entelurus aequoreus
AAAAACGACAACTGTAGATTTTACCGTGTACTATTGTGAGTAGCAAAACAGTACCAGCGTTTTTTACAGTAAAAAACTGGCAGCTCAGTTGCCAGCATTTTATGGTCAAAAAACAGTGATACTGTTTTTTCATGTACAGTAAACTGCTGTAAAATCACAGTAAATTTCATAGTCATTCACATCGACGTCCCACTGGAGTGAGTTTTTCCTTGCCCTTATGTGGGCTCTGTACCGAGGATGTCGTTGTGGCTTGTGCAGCCCTTTGAGACACTTGTGATTTAGGGCTTTATAAATAAACATTGATTGATTGATTGATTTACAGCATATTACTGTAAATTGAAAAAAAAAACATTTTTTTGCGTGAAAATTCTGTTGACTGAGGTGCCATATTTTTACTGTAAAATCTTGTTTTTAACGGTGTATTACTGTAAATGCAAAGACGGTACATTTGTTTTGATTTAGGGCTTTATAAATAAACATTGATTGATTGATTGATTGATTGATTGATTGATTGATTGATTGATAAAGCCGCTGCAAAATCTATTTATAACATTTGATGAATAACTTGCTTTGAAACATAAGTCAAGCAGATAAAAAGTATTTATTTCTAGTTTAACAAAATAGTTTGAATGTATGATCATATATTTGTTACATTATGATATTTATGTTTTATAAATATGCGATTGCATTGAGTACATGTATTTTTTCTGTCAAAATGGAAAAAACTAATACATTTAGTAAGAAAATATAAAGTATTTTAATGAAGCATATTGTTTCCAGGCTTCCGAGGGCCAAATAAAATGATGTGGCGGGCCAGATCTGGCCCCAGGGCCTTGAGTTTGACACCTGTGATCTATCACAATCAGTCGTTAACCGTTACAATACATCAGAAAATATAGAATGTGACATGTATGCTTAATTATAATTATTGAATTGGTGAATTTAAAGAAATAGCAGTACCACATACACTTGAGTTCTGATGTAAATGTTTCCAAGTACAAATACTTGGGAGATGGAGCATTATTCCATTCCTGTGATGCCATAAAACCCATTTCGAATGTGTTTAAAGAGGTAACCTTGATTACGTTTCTTCATCTTTACTGTACTTCAAGCATGTTTTAGGATTTTAAACAGATTTTATCTTAAAAAGACCCCCTATCAATGATGGACCTCCAAAAGGTGTGTAAGATCAATACTCTTTGATGGACGCACAACCTTCCTGATTTCATGTTTATAGAGAGATTTACCCAAACTTGTGTCTAATAAGCGGTACTCAGTTGTACTACACTTGTCAACCACTTGTGGCAGTATTGACAATATCAAACCAAAGTTGTGCATGAAGAGAGTATGGCCAACCGCCATGACTGCTACCAAGGACGTGTGCGGCTCTGTCTGATGAAATAAACCAAAATAATACATCTAAATATAGTTCTAAATATACTCCAGCTCATAAACTTACAATACCCAACAGCACTATAACTATAAAGACATATACAGAACGACCAAAAAAAAAATGTACTACCCTAATTTTGCAAAAATCTTCATTAGCTTTTATGTCTACTCCATCCATCTTCTTCCGCTTATCCGAGGTCGGGTCGCGGGGGCAGCAGCCTAAGCAGGGAAGCCTAGACTTCTCTCTCCCCAGCCACTTCGTCCAG
Source organism: Entelurus aequoreus (assembly GCF_033978785.1). Lineage (NCBI taxonomy): Eukaryota > Metazoa > Chordata > Actinopteri > Syngnathiformes > Syngnathidae > Entelurus > Entelurus aequoreus. The sequence goes on from NC_084734.1 coordinate 26,764,412, forward strand.
CTCCTCCCGGGGGATCCCGAGGCGTTCCCAGGCCAGCCGGGAGACATAGTCTTCCCAATGTGTCCTGAGTTTCCCCCGTGGCCTCCTACCGGTCGGACGTGCCCTAAACACCTCCCTAGGGAGGCGTTCGGGTGGCATCCTGACCAGATGCCCGAACCACCTCATCTGGCTCCTCTCGATGTGGAGGAGCAGCGGATTTACTTTGAGCTCCTCCCGGATGACAGAGCTTCTCACCCTATCTCTAAGGGAGAGCCCCGCCACCCGGCGGAGGAAACTAATTTCAGCCGCTTGTACCCGTGATCTTGTCCTTTCGGTCATAACCCAAAGCTCATGACCATAGGTGAGGATGGGAACTCAGCTCCTTCTTCACCACAACGGATCGATACAGCGTCCGCATTACTGAAGACGCCGCACCGATCCGCCTGTTGATCTCACGATCCACTCTTCCCTCACTCGTGAACAAGACTCCTAGGTACTTGAACTCCTCCACTTGGGGCAAGATCTCCTCCCCAACCCGGAGATGGCACTCCACTCTTTTCCGGGCGAGAACCATGGACTCGGACTTGGAGGTGCTGATTCTCATCCCAGTCGCTTCACACTCAGCTGCAAACCGATCCAGTGAGAGCTGAAGATCCTGGCCAGATGAAGCCATCAGGACCACATCATTTGCAAAAAGCAGAGACCTAATCCTGCAGCCACCAAACCGGATCCCCTCAATGCCTTGACTGCGCCTAGAAATTCTGTCCATAAAAGTTATGAACAGAATCGGTGACAAAGGGCAGCCTTGGCTGAGTCCAACCCTCACTGGAAACGTGTCCGACTTACTGCCGGCAATGCGGACCAAGCTCTGACACTGATCATACAGGGAGCGGACTGCCACAATCAGACAATCCGATACTCTCTGAGCACTCCCCACTATTGGTATTGGTGTTCGACTTTCTCTTCTGCTGTTAACGAAATGCATTGTTTTTGTTACGGCGGGGTCGCATGTTAATGCGCAGATCGTTTCCCCAAGATGCAGACGGAACTCCGGAGGCAGCGTGCAGGTAAGACAATTATCTATTTTTCATGAATCAAGCATAATCCGAAAATACAGGAGAGCGTAACTTGTTGCATGGATGTGTGGCGAAAAGTAGGAATAAATAGCTCTCTGATTAGTGCCTGGGAGCAGGTGAGCGTCCCAAACACTAATCAGAGGCATGTGAAAATAATCAGCACCCATGGCAACAAAGAATGCACAAACCCAGGGGTGCTGAAACAGAACTAAGGGAGTCTTTAACTAAACAAAACATGACCCGAGCAACGGATCATGACATGTCTGTTTTTGCCAAACCATCTCTTTAATTTGGTAATTTATTCTGTTATTATTTGTATTAGCTTCTGTGTGTTCTGTCCTGAACAAAACGCAGATGTTGTGTCATGTGTTTAGCTTGCACATGACAATGTGTGACTTGTGTGGCTTACTTCCCATTGGTATCTTCTTTCCGGGTTGTGAGTAAAGCGATGTAAAATATTTCTGCATTCTGGTGGAGCAGCCTCATGCTGCACTACAGGGCATTTTTACGTGCCGAAAAAGTAACAGGGAAACGCCACGGACACATAGCATCAGCCAAAGTTGGTAGCAGTCATGGCGCCTTGTAGCCACTCATTGAGGAGATCTTCTGAAACCGAGTGGGCCATACTCTCTCTCTACATGACTCTCTCAAACAAATCAAGAAGTCTAGAGCTAAAGTCATAGAAAAGTTTCTTCAAGTGGTGAATCTGTATTATTATTGCATTTTAATGACAGTTTATGTGAGAAACATATACGGTACATATTATTATTATTATTTATTATTAATTTAGTTAGAATGTATTTATTTTAGCACTGCGTAATTGTATGTAAATTAAATTTTCATCAGTTTGTATGAGTCCTTTTCTTTGCTGTATGTTTGATTAGTATTTATTTTTGTAACCAGTCTGGCATAAATCTCTATTGTAATGTTTGGGATTAACATACAGTATGGCAGGGGTGTCCAAACTTTTTCCACTGAGGACCGCACATGGAAAAATTTAAGCATGCGGGGGCCATTTTGATATTTTTCATTTTCAAACCTTAACAAAATATAAGGATTTTTTTTTTTAACATTTAGGGCTCCCGGGGACCATAAAGGGTCTCAGTCATTAAAATGTAAAAAATAAGTCAAATTATTATTATTTTTTATTTAACACTTACAGTAAATCTCTATATCAACTTCAGGTTGATATAAAGTTAAAAAAAAAAAAAAAGTTTTATGCCTTTTCTGTCAAAGACAACTTTGTTTTTTATAGTAAAACTGAAATATGCAGTATTTAGTAATTAGAGCCCTAAAAGATCAATAATGCAGGACACCATTGATTTTAATTATTTAATATTTTTGAGTAATCACAGTGAAATGTTAAATAAAATCCTACTAAATATATTATGGATCCAAAAGGTCCCCCACTCATAAAGTGATATATTTTTATTCGTTTTTTTTTTACTTTTAACACTTAAATTACGAGATCAACTTCAGATACATCTGTCGATCTTACATTTGAACTATTATTTTGTTTGTATTTTTGTCAAATATGGCAACCACACAATATATGCAATATTTTTTCCACATAAAACATTTTAAAGTGATATTTTTAAAGTAATAATTCATTATAACATAGATTTTTAGTCTTTTTTTTGTTTTTTAGCAATGGCAAAAAAAAGAAAAATAAACAAAGACAAAAGAAAAAAAACAGCCTGCATGGCAGCTTTGTGTCAACATTCAATCAATCAATCAACCAATGTTTATTTATATAGCCCTAAATCACAAGTGTCTCAAAGTTGCAACTTTTTCTTGTTAGATTTCACCTCATTCCACTTTTTTTAAATGTTTTTTTTAATTTTTGCAATATTATCAATTTTGAAATTTTTGCAGAATGTGTGGCGGGCCGGTAAACAATTAGCTGCGGGCCGCAAATGGCCCCCGGGCCGCACTTTGGACACCCCTGCAGTATGGTGATAATATCATTTGACAAGGTTTATCCTGTTAGACTGTCAGTAGGTTAGGTATATTTATTGCATACGATTAAAATCAAGAGTAAGATTACTAATTCCGTGGTAATATTTGAGTGGACCCCAACGTTGGGCCCAAAGGTCAAAAAAGGTTAAGACAGTATAAGACACACATTTGAACAAATTCAATGAGTGATTTCCTACTGCATGATTAGAGACTGTAATTGTTGGGTTTCTATCTCTGCAGGAAATGTGCTCACCTCCAGGTCGTAGACCCATGTGCTGTTGCCCGTCAAGGACGAAACCTGCCATGGGTTGGCCGTCTGGACTGTAAGCTGTACCCTGACTCACTGAAGGCATGACAGGAAATAGAAACTTGTTAAAACAACCAAAACTACAATCCAGCAGCATTTCATATCTACTTGTCTGTGTCTATCACCACGATTAACCACAACATATACAATCAATATACATCTCTTGTGACCCTTGAAGTCATCACAGTTCACACGTCATTTGGCGAGCCGTATATATATATATATATATATATATATATATATATATATATATATATATATATATATATATATATATATATATATATATATATATATATATATATATATATATATATATATATATATATGTATATATATATATATATATATATATATATATATATATGTATATATATATATATATATATATATATATATATATATATATATATATATATATATATATATATATATATATATATATATACATATATATATATATATATATATATATATATATATATATATATATATATATATATATATATATATATATATATATATATATATATATATATATATATTTAAATATATATATATATGAATACGTATATTCTCACTAATAACAAGTGCACTTTTCTCAGTAGAAAAAAAAAGAGACCTTTTTGCTCAATATGTTGGAAAATATTCTTAAATTAAGTAAATGCTAGTGCCATTATCTTGACATAATGATATGTGCCCGGCATCATGATTTTTTTTTTCATGCTTGAAGTAAGAAATTTTTACTTTAAAAAAGTAGTTTTATACTTGTGAGTGTTAATGACACGGCTTTGCAACAGTTGATATTCCCGTTTCAAGCATGTTTTACTCAATATAGGTCATAAAATCTCAGCAACAAGCTGTAATATCTTACTCAGATAATTTAGGACCAAAACACTTAAAACAAGTAAAACACTTTACCATATAATCTGCTTAGTGAGAAGAATTATCTTATCAGACAGAAAATAAGCAAATACAACCATTATTTGAGATATTTAATCATACTTAGATTTCAGTTTTTGCAGTGTGAGGGTTCCTGGTTGGATCCCCAGCTTCTACCAACCTAATCACTTCCATTGTGTCCTTGAGCAAGACACTTCACCCTTGCTCCTGATGGGTTATGGTTAGTGCCTTGCATGGCAGCTTCCGTCATCAGTGTGTGAATGGGTGTGTGAATGGGTGAATGTAAAAATAGTGTCAAAGCACTTTGAGTACCTTGAAGGTAGAAAAGCGCTATACAAGTATAACCCATTTACCATTTATAGCACAGGCCAAAAGTTTGGACACACCTTCTCATTCAATGCGTTTTCTTTATTTTCATGACTATTCATATTGTAGATTGTCACTGAAGGCATCAAAACTATGAATTAACACATGTGGAGTTATGTACTTCACAAAAAAAGATGAAATAACTGAAAACATGTCTTATATTCTAGTTTCTTCAAAATAGCCACCCTTTGCTCTGATTACTGCTTTGCACACTCTTGGCATTCTCTCGATGAGCTTCAAGCACAGCTGTGAAGTGAAAAACATTTCAGGTGACTACCTCTTGAAGCTCATTGAGAGAATGCCAAAAGTGTGCGAAAAATTATTTAGAGCGAAGGGTGGCTATTTTGAAGAAACTAGAATATAAAGTGACACTCTACAATGTAAATAGTCATGAAAATAAAGACAACGCATTGAATGACAAGGTGTGTCCAAACACAAACAGAGTATATAAATATATATATATATATATATATATATATATATATATATATATATATACAGTATGTTAGGTCAGGAAAAAACACAGAGGCTATTTCATCCCTACAAGCCTGTTTCGCAGGTTTCCCTGCTCTTCAGGGAATTTTAAAAGCAGGGAAACCTGCAAAACAGGCTTGTAGGGATAAAATAGCCTCTGTGCTTTTTCCTGACCTAACGTATATTCCGCTCTACCTTGGTATTGAGCACTGTGTAACGGATAAACCACAGAAACCTCTACTTTAAATATATATATATATATATATATATATATATATATATATATATATATATATATATATATATATATATATATATATATATATATATATATATATATATATATATATATATATATACAAATTAGTTTCTTTAAGTGCACTGCACATTTACCTGCTCTGTTGGACTGGTCAATCATAGGCTGAACTATTCTCCTCCTTGCATTGATGAACCTGGGAAAAGACAAGTAGCATCAAAATCATCACATTTGAGGTAAGTGGCAACAGAAAGGAGCTGAGGAGTTTTATAAATTGCATTGGACATCTATACATCACTTCACTTTTTACACATTTTGTAATGTTACAGCTAGGGGTGTCCCGATCCTATATTGATATCCGTCCGATATCAGATAAAAACAAGTATGGGATTATATGGGCTTGATAACAATAAGATTACAATGAATGAATAGTATATCTTAAATATTCATTAGTAGGTAAGTAAATAGGACTAAAAAACTAAAGTAAAAGCAAAAAATAAAGACAGATAAAATAAGATAAAA
>NC_084734.1:26777753-26842753 GCF_033978785.1 Entelurus aequoreus
TTATGCTCTGAGCCTGTTTTGCTGCCAATGGAACTGGTGCCTTACAGAGAGTAAATGGAACAGTGAAAAGGAGGATTACCTCCAAATTCTTCAGGAAAACCTAAAATCATCAGCCCAGAGGTTGGGTCTTGGACGCAGTTGAGTGTTCCAACAGGACAATGACCCCAAACACACTTCAAAAGTGGTACAGGAATGGCTAAATCAGGCTCGAATTAAGGTTTTAGAATGGCCTTCCCAAAGTCCTGACTTTGTGTGGACAATGCTGAAGAAACAAGTCATGTCAGAAAACCAACAAATGTATCTGAATTGCACCAATTTTGTCAAGAGGAGTGGTCAAAAATTCAACCAGAAGCGCCTTATTGCAGTGAAACTTGCCAAGGGACATGTAACCAAATATTAACATTACTGTATGTATACTTTTGACCCAGCAGATTTGGTCACATTTTCAGTAGACCCATAATAAAAAGAACCAAACTTCCCGAATGTTTTTTGTGATCTACAAGTATATATATATATATATATATATATATATATATATATATATATATATATATATATATATATATATATATATATATATATGTATATATATATATATATATATATATATATATATATATATATATATATATATATATATATATATATATATATATATATATATATATATATATATATATATATATATATATATATATATATATCCATCCATCCATCAATCCATTTTCTACCGCTTGTCCTGTTCAGGGTCGCGGGGTGCTGGAGCCTATCTCAGCTGCATTCGGGCGGAAGGCGGGATACACCCTGGACAAGTCGCCACCTCATCACAGGGCCAACACTGTGTATATATATATATATATGTGTGTGTGTGTATATATATATATATATATATATACGTTTGCCACCTCCATGGCAAACGTTGGATTTAGGCGTCGCACCCTGGATTGGATTGACGCCGTTTTTGAACGCAACATTTGTTTGTCTATCCAATTTGCATTATAGACACCTTCAAATACTAATAAATAGACTGTATAAAATAGGGGTCCCCAAACTTTTTGACTCGGGGGCCGAATTGGGTTAAAAAAATTTGACCGGGGGCTGGGCTGTGTATATATATATATATGTGTGTATATATATATATGTGTGTGTATATATATATATATATATATATATATATATATATATATATATATATATATATATATATATATATATATATATATATATATATATATATATAAAATTTGGCCGGGGGCCGGGCTGTGTGTATATATATATATATATATATATATATATATATATATATATATATATATATATATATATATATATATATATATATATATATATATATATATATATACACAGCCCGGCCCCCGGACACATTTTTTTAACCCAATTCGGCCCCCGAGTCAAAAAGTTTGGGGACCCCTATTTTATACAGTCTATTTATTTGTATTTGAAGGTGGCTATAATGCAAATTGGATAGACTAACAAATGTTGCAGTCAAAAACGGCGTCAATCCAATCCAGGGTGCGACGCCTAAATCCAACGTTTGCCATGGAGGTTGCGTACAAGCTGCAGTTATGGCGGCGCTAACGAGACGATGATGAAGAATATAAAGAATTGAAAGCTTTACAGCTGCGTTCTCTGTCGCTTCCTCAGAAGGGGATCTTTCAAGGCTGGGCGACAAAGCAAGAGGCTGCGACCGAGGACCCCTGAGCACCCCCCCAGCCCCAAACGGCCTTCCAACCACAGGCCCCCACACGGCAAAGTCTGACAAAACATAATCCAGCTCCTTTCAAAGCTCAACCGCTGATGAATGCTTGATCGCTTGGGTGTTGCAATCGGCCTTTCAGGAGCCCAAGTCTCCTTGCAGACTTTTCATTGGCACATCCTGCCATGGCCGTCACTTGTGCTGAACAAATTAGGCCTGAAAGAGGATGGGGAACACAGAGGGGATAATTCAATTATCCTCCTTTTTTTCCATTTGGAAAATCTAACGGTGGGCTTTGGAAGTGAGGGGATTACCGAGTACAGGACCTGTGTGGGCCTTTTATCAACTAAACAACTTAGCGCTTATAACACATCTGAAAGTGTGAAGAAAGTGAAGGAAGAAAGCAGCAGCAGTATCTTTGAGACCTGGGACAAAAGCCAAAGCACCAGGAGTGGCACTTTCACCCCGCCTTCTACACCCTCTGCTGTTTCTCATGTTGTTATCTCTATTAACCCTTTCATAGCAGGCTGTTACGGCACGCCACCATCATGCTTGTACGCTCACGCTTTCTTCATTTTGAGCACAGTAAGGGAACACAATGCAAAACTTGCAACTGTTTAGTTTTTGTGTAATGACTTTTAAATGAAACGTGAAAACCTGCTAACTGTTGACAGGTAATACTCCAATAAATGGAATTCCCCAATAAAAAATGTAAAACTCAAATGTGTTTTCTTTATTTTCATGACTATTTACATTGTAGATTATCACTGAAGGCATCAAAACAATGAATGACCACATGTGGAGTTATGTACTTAACAAACAAAGGTGAAATAACTGAAAACATGTTTTATATTGTACTTTCTTCAAAATAGTCACCCTTTGCTCTGATTACTGCTTTGCACACTCTTGGCATTCTCTCGATGAGCTTCAAGAGGTAGTCAACTGAGAGGATTTTCATTTCACAGGTGTCATAGTTTTGATGCCTTCAGTGACAATCCACAATGTAAATAGTCATGAAAATAAAGAAAACGCATTGAATGAGAAGGTGTGTCCAAACTTTTGGCCTGTACTATATACTGTATATATATATACACATACATGCACATGCACACACACACACACACATATATATACTTTGTATATCATTATATATATGTATATGTGTATATATCCATCCATCCATCCGTCCATTTTTTACCGCTTGTCCCTTTTGGGGTCGCGGGGGGTGCTGCAGCCTATCTCAGCTGCATTCGGGCGGAAGGCGGGGTACACCCTGGACAAGTTACCACCTCATCAAAGGGCCAACACAGATAGACAGACAACCTTCACACTCCCATTCACACACTGGGGCCAATTTAGTGTTGTCAATCAACCTATCCCCAGGTGCATGTTTTTGGCGGTGGGAGGAAGCCGGAGTACCCGGAGGGAACCCACGCAGTCACGGGGAGAACATGCAAACTCCACACAGAAAGATCCCGAGCCCGGGGTTGAACTCAGGACTACTCAGGACCTTCGTATTGTGAGGCACATGCACTAATATATATATATATATGTGGGGGGAGGTTGTGATTAGCGCACTGCAGGAGCAAAAGGTCACCGCCTCAGTCGATGGTGTTGAGGGCGGAGCGCCGTCGACTAGGGGCGGGGCATGTGCGGGACGGCGAGACGCAGCTGGCAGGTGATTAGATTTCGCAGGTGGTACGTGTTAATCTGATCATCTGTTGTCTTTAACAGTGAGCGGCCAGCGGAGGACAAGAGAGGATAGAGAGACACACACATCTGAAAAGATTGTACTGAAAAGATAAATTGAAACACATGGTGATTAAAGGCTTGGTGAAACGGCACAACTGACTCCTGGCGTGATATCAGGGGAACGGGTAGGGAACGACCTCTACATCTGGCACCCAACGTAAAGAAGAAAGGCTGCGATGTCGTCACCAAGCCCCATGGAGGCGCTGGGACAGCTCCTGGCGGAGGTGTCGACGGCGAACCACCGGCAGAATGAGGCGATGCAGGCCCAAATTGCAGAGCAGAGCCAGATCCTGCGAGCGCTCACGGAAAGGTCCGGAGCGGGGACAACCCCAGCAGCGAGGCCGGCATTGACGACGGTGGGGATGCACAGGATGGCAGAGACAGAAGACGCGCAAAGTTTCATGGACGTGTTTGAGGCAACAGCGAAGGCATGCGCATGGCCGGAGGAAGAGTGGGCGGTGCGGCTGCTACCGTTGCTGGTGGGAGAGGCGCAGCGAGCGGCGCTCAGCCTGCCACCAGCGTCCCGCGTGAGCTACCGGGACATGAGGAGGGCGGTGTTGGACCGGACAGGAGGGTCCAAAGAGGACCACAGACGCCGGTTCCGGACCATGAGACTCGGACAGGAGGAGCGGCCTTTCGCCCTGGGCCAACAGTTGAGAGACGCGGCGACCAGATGGCTACAACCCGGAGGAATAGAGGAGGTGATCGAACAGATCATCCTGGAACAATTCCTGGAGGCAATCCCGGCGCGGACGTCAGCGTGGGTCCGCTACCATCGGCCACAAGGCGTAGCAGCGGCGGTAGCCTTGGCGGAGGACCACCTAGCCGTACACCGGGACAGGGGGAAGGAGGAGAAGGCTGCAGGAGGAGCGGAGCGGCCAGTCCCGGCGCCGCGCAGGATGCGGGCGCTGCCAGCAGAAGGAGCCCAGCCGTGGGCACGGCCACGACACAACCCAAGTCTGCTTTCTCCTCCTCAGGGCCAGGCCGCTGCGGACACTGCGTTTCCCCCGCAAACGGCGCTTCGAATGCCGGGGCAGGTGTGCTGGAGGTGTGGGCGGCTAGGACACCTGCAGCGGGAGTGTCCAGCGATGGAAGTGGGGCAGGTGATCCGGGTTGGCGACCCTCCAGCACCCTCCCCCGGGCCAGGAGAGACATACTATGTACCGGTAAGGATACAAGGGAGTATACACCGGGCGATGGTGGATTCGGGCTGCGAGCAGTCCATGATTCACCAAAACCTGGTTCGACCTGGGGCGTTGAGAAAGGCTACACGGGTGCAGGTTAAATGTGCGCATGGGGATATTCACGAGTACCCTATCGTGCCGGTGGACATTATTTTTAAAGAGGAAAAACATAGTGTTAAGGTGGCTGTAAATTCGCGCCTGGCGCACCCCTTAATCTTGGGAACAAATTGGGCGGGATTTAACGGGTTAATAAAGCAGTGCGCAGGGGTGCGTTCACGACCGGTAGGAAAAGGGAATGTCCGCGCTGTTCTCATCGGCGACGCGAGATTATCCGACGCTGCCGGGGGGGAGGGGGAAGGGGAGCCGGCTGGGGCTTCGCAGGAGGTTTCCCCGGTTCCCCAATGGCGCCCCATGGATGATTTTCCACTCGAGCAGTCTCGAGATGACACTCTGCGCGCGACCTGGGACCAAGTGATTTCAATTGATGGGCAGCGGGTTCGCCCGGGGACAGCGCGGGATTTCCCTCACTTTGCATTGATTAGGGATAGGTTATACAGAGTGAGTCGTGACACTCAGACAGGGGAGGAAATCACCCAATTGTTGGTGCCAAAAAGCCGTCGGGAAATGATTTTCCAGGCGGCGCATTTTAACCCGATGGCCGGTCACATGGGTTATGATAAAACACTCAATCGGATAATGGCCAGGCATTCGGGCAGACGTGCGCCGCTGGTGCGCGGCCTGCCCGGACTGTCAACAAGTCAACCCCGCGGCCACCCCTAGAGCACCGTTGCGGCCATTACCACTCATAGAGGTCCCGTTTGAGCGAATTGGCATGGACCTCGTCGGACCATTTCACCCGAGCACCCAGGGATATCGCTTTGCACTAGTCCTGGTGGATTATGCAACGCGCTATCCCGAAGCAGTGCCGCTGCGCTCCATCTCTGCAAAGAGTGTCGCGCAGGCACTATTTCAAGTTATCTCCCGAGTTGGAATCCCGAAAGAGATTCTAACTGACCAGGGCACGTCCTTTATGTCACGCACGTTAAAGGAGCTGTACAGATTATTGGGGATCAAATCTATTCGGACCAGCGTTTACCACCCGCAGACAGATGGGCTGGTAGAGCGGTTGAATAGAACCTTGAAATCCATGATCCGGAAGTTCGTACACGAGGACAAACCAAATTGGCATAAATGGTTGGATCCCCTGTTATTTGCAGTGCGGGAGGTTCCTCAGGCCTCAACAGGATTTTCTCCATCTGAACTGTTGTTCGGCAGGAAGCCGCGCGGGGTACTGGACCTAGTTAAAGAAAGCTGGGAGGAAGGTCCAAGCCCCAGTAAAAATGAAATTCAGTACGTCATGGACTTGAGAGCAAAACTCCACACTTTGGGGCACTTGTCACGTGAGAATTTGCTCCAAGACCAAGAACGTCAGCAGCGCCTGTATAACAAGGGGACGAAACTCAGACAATTTTCACCGGGAGAGAAAGTACTTATATTACTCCCAACATCCAGCTCCAAATTACTCGCCAGGTGGCAGGGACCCTTTGTGGTCACACGACGAGTAGGTGATGTGGATTACGAGGTCAGGCGGTCTGACCGGGGTGGGGCAACACAAATATACCACCTCAACCTACTAAAAGGTTGGAGGGAAGCGGAGCCTGTCTCCATGGTGACGGCGATAGCGGAGGGCGAGGAGCTGGGGCCGAAGGTTCCCCCCTCCCCCCGGCCCTTTCCTCTCCGCTGTGATAATCATCTGACGCCGTCACAGAAAGCAGATGTGGCCAAATTGCAGCAGCATTTTGCTGACGTGTTCTCCCCCCTGCCAGGCCGCACGACTCTCACCCAGCATCACATAGAGACCAGCCCAGGCGTGACGGTGAGGTCTCGGCCCTATAGGCTGCCCGAACACAAGCGCAAAGTAGTTCGGGAAGAATTAAAAGCCATGCTGGAATTGGGAGTGATAGAAGAGTCACACAGTGCGTGGTGCAGCCCGATAGTTCTGGTGGGGAAGAAAGATGGGTCTGTGCGGTTCTGTGTGGACTACCGCAAGGTAAATGATGTGTCATGTTTTGACGCCTATCCAATGCCCCGGGTCGACGAGCTCCTGGACCGGTTGGGCACTGCTCGGTTTTTTACGACACTGGATTTGACTAAGGGCTACTGGCAGATTCCCTTGTCTCCAGAGTCTAAGGAAAAAACGGCATTCTCCACTCCGGAAGGTTTATACCAATTCGTGACCCTTCCGTTCGGCTTGTTCGGTGCGCCCGCCACATTTCAGAGACTCATGGACCGGGTGCTGCGGCCCCACGCTGCATATGCTGCCGCCTATCTGGATGATGTCATCATCCAGGGGAACAGCTGGGCGGAGCATGTGCAGAGGGTGGGGGCGGTGCTCGAGTCCCTGAGGCGGGCGGGGCTCACCGCCAACCCGGCGAAGTGCGCGGTTGGCCGGAGGGAGGTACAGTATCTGGGGTACCACTTGGGGGAAGGTCAGGTGCGGCCTCAGGTAGAAAAAACCGCAGCAGTTGCGGCCTGCCCGACCCCGAAGACGAAAAAGGAGGTGAGGCAGTTTTTAGGGTTGGTGGGCTACTACCGGAGGTTCATTCCCCGGTTTGCGGACCTGACCAGCCCACTAACTGACCTCACCCGAAAAGGTGCTCCAGATCTGGTCCAGTGGACGGGGCAGTGCCAGCAGGCATTCGAGAAGGTGAGGAAAGCACTTTGCGAGGAGCCGGTACTGCGCATGCCTGATTTTTCTATCCCATTTTGTTTGCAGGCGGACGCGTCGGGCAGAGGACTGGGAGCCGTTTTATCCCAGCAGCGGGGGGGCACCGACCACCCGGTCCTGTACATCAGCAGAAAGTTATCGGAAAGGGAGGCCAGATACAGCACTGTGGAAAGGGAGTGCCTCGCCATCCGGTGGGCGGTCGGTGCCCTCCGGTACTATCTGCTGGGACGCCCGTTCAGCCTCTGCTCGGACCACAAGCCCCTCCAGTGGCTCCACCGCATGAAGGATGCCAACGCGCGGATCACCCGGTGGTATCTCGCTTTACAACCCTACAATTTCAGAGTGATCCATAGGCCGGGGGCGCAGCTGGCCGTGGCAGACTTCCTCTCCCGCTCTCAGGCGGGGGTGGGGGGGGAGTTGGCGCGGCCGGATGATGTCCCGGCCTAAGTCTGGCGGTGGAGGTATGTGGGGGGAGGTTGTGATTAGCGCACTGCAGGAGCAAAAGGTCACCGCCTCAGTCGATGGTGTTGAGGGCGGAGCGCCGTCGACTAGGGGCGGGGCATGTGCGGGACGGCGAGACGCAGCTGGCAGGTGATTAGATTTCGCAGGTGGTACGTGTTAATCTGATCATCTGTTGTCTTTAACAGTGAGCGGCCAGCGGAGGAGAAGAGAGGATAGAGAGACACACACATCTGAAAAGATTGTACTGAAAAGATAAATTGAAACACATGGTGATTAAAGGCTTGGTGAAACGGCACAACTGACTCCTGGCGTGATATCAGGGGAACGGGTAGGGAACGACCTCTACAATATATATATATATATATATATATATATATATATATATATATATATATATATATATATATATATATATATATATATATATATATATATATATATATATATATATATATATATATATATATATATATATACACATACACATATATACACATTATTTTTATATATATATATATATATATACAGTATATACAGTATGGCATCGCCATTGACTTCCAGGAAGAGGCTGGATGACAACCTCGAAAGAGTGGTGACAACTGGAGAGACAGTTGACAGCCCGGAAAGACGGCAACCGGGGCAGGGAGGGGTAGCATCCCAAGCTGCAGCTCCTGCAAGGGAGCACCCAAATAACGCTGCGAAAAACCCTGAAGACACATAAGATCAAGATAGGCTGCCTGAGGAAACCCGTGGTGCAACGCACAGGGCCAGTACCTTGTACGGCCCTGATGAGACGGAGGAGGACCCAGGCCCGGACATTCCCCACAGTGCCTGGAACCTCCAAGCACCACCGGCGCAACCCCGGGGCAGACCGTCGGAGGGGGGACGCGTGGCGTGGAGCGCTACCTGGACACAAGTCGAGGGACTGATCACCCTCGGCTGGGTCGCCCGGGAGAGGGTGTTTGATTAAGACCCGAAACACCCTATGACCCCGGGAGAATCACTGATGATGTGTCCAGGTTGCACCGTAAGGTGTATTATGAAACCTATATATATATATATATATATATATATATGTGTGTGTATATATAAATATATATATATATATATATATATATATATATATATATATATATATATATATATATATATATATATATAAACTGTTTAGCTTTTGTGTAATGACTTTTAAATGAAACGTGAAAACCTGCTAACTTCTGGCAGGTAATTCTGCAATAAAATGAATTCCCCAATAAAAAATAAGGATAAAATAACTATTTGAAATTAAATATAAGAGTTGACAAGGTTTCCTTATAGTTAAGTGCAATTATGCAGACAGGTGTAATAATAACAATTTGAAAGTACAGTATTAAGAGTTTTGGTTTGTATTCAGGTTATGTGCCTGCTTTCATCTTATCCACTTGTCTTTGTTTACGTATTTCACCAGGAAGGCCAAGTCTTCTCAAATAGGAGACTTTAACCAAAAAGTTTTCAAGCTCTGGATTGTTTTTGGCACTATTGCAAGCCAAAGGCTGGACTGCATTTGCTTAGCGTACAGGTGTCAAACTCGAGGGCCCACAAACACTTGGAAATAACATGTGTCAATAAAGTACTACATATGTACTAAATGTCATTGATTTCTTTCATTTTGACAGAAAATATATATGTACTGCTTGAAATTGCATACCTTTAAAACTTTAATAGTATCCAATATTGCAACAAATATTAGAGTTTATTATCATACTTTCCAAACATGTTTTTGTCTAAATAAAAATACTTAACTTTACAGCAAACTACCTATCAAATTAATACAGATGACAATACATTTACGTTGTTCTTTACACCATATATATATATATATATATATATATATATATATATATATATATATATATATATATATATATATATATATATATATATATATATATATATATATATATATAACATATATACATATATACATACATACAGTACATACTGTAAATTGAAAAAAGCTACTAAAAAGCTGCTTTTTGCGTTACAATTCTGTTGACTGAGATGCTATTTTTTTACTGTAAAATCTACGGTTGTTGTTTTTAATGGTGTATTACTGTATTTTTACGGTAGAAAAACTGGCAGCTAAATTGCCAGAATAAAAAAATAACTTGTACTGTTTCTCCATTAACAATATAATGTTGTAAAAAAACTATGTAAATTTAAGAGTAAAATTCTGGCGACTAAGCTGCCAGCGTTTTCCGTAAAAAAACAACAACAGTGGTACTGTTTTAAAATGTACCGTAAAATGTAAATGTAAAACCGTAAAACGTAAACCGTAAAAACATTGTTAAAAAGTATGTTGTTTCAACCTTTTTGTGTTGTAGAATATTGGTAGGAAAATGACCAAATTTCAATGATCAAATCAACGTCACAACCTGACATTGAATAAACGTCGTCAAAAAGCATGTTGTTTCAACAATGCATTTGTGTTGTAGAATATTGGTTGGAAAATGATCAAAAATTTCCATGGTCAAATCAACGTCACAACCTGACGTTGAAAAAATGCCGCCAAAAAGC
Source organism: Entelurus aequoreus (assembly GCF_033978785.1). Classification (NCBI taxonomy): domain Eukaryota; kingdom Metazoa; phylum Chordata; class Actinopteri; order Syngnathiformes; family Syngnathidae; genus Entelurus; species Entelurus aequoreus. Next base: position 26,788,153 of record NC_084734.1, read on the forward strand.
ATGTTGTTCCAACGTTAGGTTTGAGTTTCTCAATGTCAGGACCTAATTCAACAAGTTCTCAACGTTGTTTTAATGCCTTGTGCTGGGTTACTTGTACTTTGAAACTACCAAGTAAAATACAGTCAATGTCAATGTATAGCGTAGACTGAATGGATTAATAGACGTATTATTCAAAAGGAAATTTTGTGCAACGCAGTGAACTATTTTGAATGTGTTGTTTAAATTCTTGTAGATAAATATTACATTCATACTTGACTCAGTTTAATTAAGCAGACTATCGCGCCTCCCGTGGATTTTCTTCTCACTCAATGAAATATATTTATCTATTTAATATTTCTGTTAACTTTATTTACGGCAATGAAAGACATACAATAGGTTATTGTTGTTTCATTTAAATTGACCTACAACTTTGAGCCTTTCACCTGAACACTTTGAGTGTTCAATTGAGTTATTCAACATAGTATAGTTCTGCAAATGTCGGCTATACCCCCTCCTGGTCCGAGGGTGATTATTTCTAACAAGAGTTTTCAGGTAGATTCGGTCAGACCAAATTCAGGTGGGTTCTCTTACCGTAAGGTGCTGAAATAGCCATGCCCTCATTATGTTTGTAGCCACTTTGGGGAAGATGCCTCTTTTTTTCTGCCTCTTCTTGTCCTGGTCATCTTCATCTCCTGTGCCCGGTGACGCTAAGCTGTTGTCTAGGCCGTCTCCTAGGATACCAAACAAAAGGGGGCACATCACAAAAAATAGCTTTGATTTTCGAGCATCGATGACAGATGTTCCCTTTCAAACTTCATATGAGTTTTGGAAGGTGTAAATTAGTCAAGTGAAACCTGACCTATGATCAATATTCACCAAGATTTCAATTTTGCACTTGGATGCGCTTCTGGCGCTCAACGGAAGAAAATGGATCGGCATTGAATCCAAAAGTACCTGCCGGCAATTAAACATAACGCTGCTTTCCCATTGGTGTAAAAACGTAAAATAACCAGTCAAAGCCAATTTGGTTGCTGAGGGAGTGGAAGAAGAGTAAATAAACACAACTACTAGGCTGAAATATGTCATATTCCCAATGTGATAAAACACTATGTCAAAATAAAAAAAATAAGTGTCCCCAGTCACACATGTGAGCTTGTACTGAAAAATCAAGATAAGCAGTTCTTGAGGTGAACCATAAGTAAACACAAAAAACAGTAAAAACTGAAAATTCTACCCTTATTAATGCCTTATTCGGCATGGCCTTATTATAACCATAACCCTCTAACCCAGGCCCTAACCCCCTAACACTAACCAAATAACTCTAAATTAAGTCTTTGTTACTTAGGATATGTTCCCCTAGTGTCCAAAGAACTCTAAATTAAGTCTTTGTTACTTAGAATATGGTCCCTATACTAAAGTGTTACCAAAAACATATAACTTTGTCTTGAATTTGAAAAAAAACCAACATTTTATTTTTCACTAAAGAAGGGTTCTGTGAATACGCATATGAAACTGGTGGGGTTCGGTACCTCCAACACGGTTAAGAACCACTGCTCTAATAGTACTCAACACTACTTACATTTTTAGCTCAATACTGATACTCAGGAAAACGGGGCTAAAAAAAAGAATTCCCCAAAATGTAATAAAATATTTTATCAACAAGAAAAATGCAAAAGTAAGTATTATAACAGGTAACAATAAACATATCCTAAGGTTAAATAATAATAAACACAGCAAAAAGTAAATGCATCTGTGATAAGTTTCAGAGTATCTGATGTAGTGCAAAAAATAGATAACATAAACGACGGGAATAATATTTGTTCTAATAGGAGACGTCTGTCAGTTATTTAGGTGCATTTGGATATTAAGAAAAATGTGGGCAATCAGCCATCATCATTGCTTGTGGGACTTTCCAAGACAAATTATCAGTGATGTGAGGTTACAATATGATTCCGATTCTTGGGATGACGACTTCGATTCAGAATTGATTCTCAATTAAACATGATTCTCGACTGAAACCAATTATTGCTATATATTTGGTTTATAAATTCTTAATAAAACCTTTTCAAAATCTTTTGCTGCTGACATCAACGCGCAGCTAGTAAGTGTGAAGATAGCCTGATAAACGTCCTTTTAAAAATCCAGACACCCCTAGAAAGTAACACTTTTTTAGCCACCAACATGTATGTACACTTAGAATACTGACACTATAATAAAGGGATGTCAAACTCGTTTTCATTGAGGGCCACATGGCAGTTATGGCTGCCATCAGAGGGCCGCTTGTAACAGTGAATAATGTATGAATTTGCCTCTGGATTTCATTATTAATTACATCAATTGTTTTAAGTAGACTGTCGATTCTACAGTAAAAACTTTACATTTCCAAAATTTTACTGTAAAATATAGTGTTTTTTTCCTTTTTTACAAAATTTTACAGTAAATGGAAAAACAGTACCACTGTTTTTTTTGTTGTTGGTTTTTTTTGGGTTACGGAAAAAGATGGCAGCTTAGTTGCCAGAATTTACATTTACATTGCTTTTTACAACATTATATTGTTATTGGAAAAACAGAACAAGTTATTTTTTTTATTCAGGCAACTTAGCTGCCAGTTTTTCCACGTAAAAACAAATGTACCGTCTTTGCATTTACAGTAATACACCGTTAAAAACAAGATTTTACAGTAAAAATATGGCACCTCAGTCAACAGAATTTTCACGCAAAAAAATGTTGTTTTTTTTCAATTTACAGTAATATGCTGTAAATCAATCAATCAATCAATGTTTATTTATATAGCCCTAAATCACAAATGTCTCAAAGGGCTGCGCAAGCCACAACGACATCCTCGGTACAGAGCCCACGTAAGGGCAAGGAAAACTCACCCCAGTGGGACGTTGATGTGAATGACTATGAGAAACCTTATAGAACAACGTACAATGTATTGTCATTTTTTCTCAATTTGATGGGTAGTTTGCTGTAAAGTTAAGTATTTGTATTTATTTTTATTTAGACAAAAAATGTTTGGTAAGTATGATAATATACTGTAATATTTGTTGCAATAATGGATACTATTAAATGTTAAAAGGTATGCAATTTCAAGCAGTATATATATTTTCTCTGTTAAAATTTCAAAAATCAATTACATTTAGTGAGAAAATATGAAGTACTTTATTGATACATTTAATTTCCAGGTGGGCCAGATAAAATGATGTCGCTGGCAAGATCTGGCCCCCGGGTCTTGAGTTTGACACCTGTGCTATAACAGATAGACACAGCTACTTTTTTTCACATTTTGTTTTTTGTTTGTTTTCACGTTTTCTTTTCTTTTATTGAGACTCCAGCTATTTAGTGCTACTTTTGACCTTACTTAAAACAAGTCTGCTGAATTTTTTTAAACAGTAAAACAATGTCTGGCCTGTGAAGGAAGTACGAACCCAATGTCCTCACACTATGTCTTTGTAGAAATTAAGCACTAAGTAAATGTCTTTGTGCTGTGGTAAATTGTAACTTCAGCCTTGTGTCCCCACTAGTGTTGTCCCGATACCAATATTTTGGTACAGGTACCAAAATTATTTAGATACGTTTTTTGTACTTTTCGGTACTTTTCTAAATAAAGGGGACCACAAAAATTTGCATTATTGGCTTTATTTTAACAAAAACTCTTAGGGTACATTAAACATATGTTTATTATTGCAAGTTTGTCCTTAAATAAAATAGTGAACATACAAGACAACTTGTCTTTTAGTAGTAAGTAAACAAACAAAGGCTCCTAATTTAGCTGCTGACATATGCAGTAACATATTGTGTCATTTCTCATTCTATTATTTTGTCAACATTATTAATCTACTTGTTCATTTACTGTAAATATCTGCTTACTTTCTCTTTTAACATGTTCTCTCTACACTTCTGTTAAAATGTAATAGTCACTTATTATTCTGTTGTTTGATACTTTACATTCGTTTTGGATGATACCACAAATGTGGGCATCAATCTGATACCAAGTCGTTACAGGATCATACATTGGTTACATTCAAAGTCCTCATGTGTCAGGGACATATTTCCTGAGTTTATAAAAATAATATACATTTTTAAAAAAACGAAAGAAGATGTTGTGATGCCAAAAAATATTGACGTGATCATAGTAGTATCGACTAGGTGGGTCGTTTTTTTTATAGGGTGCCATTTGGACTTCATAACTTGTAAAAAATAAATAGTTGATTTACCAATATTTTTATGTTCTATTGTATACATGACATATGTAACTTGCTGAAAAACATATTGGTCGAACTCAGGCACCTAAATCATAGTATATTTAGCTATATTAATGAGAGGTGACACACGGGATATGTCCACTCTGTTAAGGACATATGCATAACAGCATACATGTGTTTTCAGTGCATGATTGCCTGTATAATGACTTTCCTATATGGATTGTATATCCCTCACTCTAAGCAGATATATTTTTAGAATACATACATTTTTAAATAGCGTAGTGTGTTAAAATACAATTAACACCGAAAGGTGTCTAGATTTAACACCACATTTAAGCTGATTTAACACCCGGCATTGTAACACTAAAACGTTATATTTACACTAAAATTAATTATAATCAAATTTAGTTTAAATTTAAAATGAATGATTGCTGTAGGGTGGATTTGAACCGGAATCTCCCACATGCCAACCTGCATCCTTATCCGTTATACTATGCTGCTTCTGCTGTGAATTGGTGAGAGAACATGCTGAATTTACCACTGAAATCGTAACACTTCACACTGAAAAGCATTAACACTGTACTTTTAACACCAATGTATTTGCTGTATATGATATTTTGCAACAGCAGTGATGATTAACCAAGAATTATGAAAGAAACTGCTGTTGAATGCATAATAGCACTACATATACATTGTGATAAGTCAACATTACTATATACATGTCCACTCTGTTAGGTTGATGTCCACCGTGTTAGTTGAATGAGGCTAACACGGTGGACACTAACACGGTGGACATTTTGAGCTAAAGTTAGCCTTCAGCCTGCCTGTGTTAACATAACAGCTAGCATGGACTTGAATAATTGATAAGAAATCTATAATTTCACACAAACATGTTTTGAAAAATTTCAATTTGATTGATCTCCTTATTATTTAGGCCTAACAGAGTGGACACGTTATGTTCAACCACATTAAATTCACTTCATAAAAACATCAACATCAGATAGTAAGAGAGCTAAAAAACCACACAGCTTACCAGAGTTGAGTTTCCCGCCACTGGTGTGATGTTACCTGATGAGAATGATGTCACTGACAAATGTGGTTGTTTTCTTAAAGGGACAGTAACGCAACTTAACAGAGTGGACAGCGACCACAGGGACAGACATAGAACCTTATTTTTTTGTAATTCTTTTTACGATTTTGATAATATACACCATATGACTAAAGAGAGCTTGTCTATGATAATTATATCATAACAAAAAAAAATTAAAAATATATGTTTTTATTTGTTATTTTCTAGATTAAAGTTGAATAAACAGCACCAGGGACATGGCAAAATCGCATAATAGAACTTTAACAAAAGCTTTAAAAAATATATATTCTAATGTTTGAAGCCCATATCACTGTATTTATGATAGACAACAATTTACCATACACAAAGAAACTAATGGAATGAGCAATTGTAAATATTTTGAGAAAATATGACATGATTTATACTGGGGACGCAAAAGGCACCATATAAAAAAAATGACCCAGGTACGCTCCTGTACTTGGTATCATTACAGTGGATGGTAGGTGTAGATCTGCACTTTTCAATATGATTAATTAGTATCGCGGTACTATACTAATACCGATATACCCTGGTCCCCACATGTTTATAAATTACAAATAGTGTGTAACAATACATTGTCGTAGTAATCAGATGTTTTGATAGGAAGAAATCGCTACAAAGACCAATCTGCGACAAGGCAGACATAAAAAGTGATGGACAGGAAGTGTTTATGGTGTCATATAATATAGTAAACAAAAACAGTGCGTTTCTTTCTTTGACCAGCAAGAGTCACGAACGGAACCGTGACCTTAAAACCGAGGGTCATACTGAACCGTAATTATGGCGCACCGTTGTACAACGGAACTCCAAAGCCCCAACCCTCCAAATCCCATACAAGGCCAGCATGGGATGGTCTGCGTGGCACATTAGAAGCATCCGTGTTTGATTTAAGAAGAAAGTTGGCACGGATCAAAGCGGCAGGCTTCCTTTTAAGCAGAGATGCTTGCTAACGCTCCGTCTTGCAGCGCGAGGGCCACTCCACTCCTCTCTGCCATTAATTGTGCATCAGCCAAGATGATTTACTTTTAACAGTGGTGGTTATTTTTTCTTGCCCTCGGGGCAGAGAAGCCTTGAAAGCCTGCCTGCAGGGCATGTGAATAATGCATCTGAGAGACTCCTCCCCCCAGGCGGGACAGAAACCCTACTTTTCTTAAGATTTGCCCGAGCATGTCTTTTTGTTTTTAGGGATGCATCAATCAAGCGCATCTCTGTGAGCCATATTCATGAATAAATATTTCAGGTTATGAATATTGACATTAAAAAGGGTGTGTGTGTGTGTGTGTGTGTGTGTGTGTGTGTGTGGTGGGGGGGTTGTGGGAGTTTTGAGGGTGTTATCCTGATGACACGTCTCTTGTGCTTTATTTTTCACTCTTTGTTGTCACCTGGTTTTATTAGAATTGTTAAAGTTGCTGCTCTCTGTTCTAAGACCTTTTAGATAGAACCTTTAATGATTTTTTTTTACTTACATTGCTTCTGTGTTAACATTTTTATAATAATAATAATAGATTTTATTTGTAAAAAGCACTTTACGTTGAGCAAACAACCTCAAAGTGCCACAGCGTAGAAAAAAATAGTAATAACAATAATAATAATAATAATAATAAAAGATAATAAAAACAAATAAAATATAAAACTAGAAACAGCCCATTAGCTAGAACCAGCGTGCATATCTATAAAAATCTATAAAATAAATCTATAAATAAGAACACACAGCAAATTAAAGTGAAGCGATGTTGGATATAACACATAGAATATATTAGTGCTGTGATGAGGTGGCGACTTGTCCAGGGTGTACCCCGCCTTTCGCCCGATTGTAGCTGAGATAGGCTCCAGCGACCCCCCGCGACCTCAAAAGGGACAAGTGGTAGAAAATGGATGGAATATATTAGTGATCCATCCGTCCATCCATCTTCTTCCGCTTATCCGAGGTGGGGTCGCGGGGGCAGCAGCCTAAGCAGGGAAGCCCAGACTTCCCTCTCCCCAGCCACTTCGTCCAGCTCCTCCCGGGGGATCCCGAGGCGTTCCCAGGCCAGCCGGGAGACATAGTCTTCCCAACGTGTCCTGGGTCTTCCCCGTGGCCTCCTACCGGTTGGACGTGCCCTAAACACCTCCCGAGGGAGGCGTTCGGGTGGCATCCTGACCAGATGCCCGAACCACCTCATCTGGCTCCTCTCGATGTGGAGGAGCAGTGGCTTTACTTTGAGCTCCCCCCGGATGGCAGAGCCCCGCCACCCATTAGTGATGTTTTTTGTAAAATTTGTGTTGGTTTGTATGTTACAATGTTTATGGAAAATAGATACTTTCGACTTTTTAGTGCAGCACCAATGTACTTTGAATCAAACAAAGAACATATGTTTATAAAAATCATTGAAACACTAACATTTCTTTACCAGCATTGTTGCGATTCTGACAAATACGTTACATCAGACTTTCCATAGCAATTTTCAGGCTGAAAGATAATATTTTTTTCCTACCTTGAATTTATTGAATATATTAGGAACATTTGAACTGTAATATTAACCAGTTTTATTGATTTATTAGAAAAATAACACTTTTAATTTGGCCAATTTCTCCATTTACTCCTTCATGATCAAATTAGCTAATATTTTTACATTTTTGTGTTTGCACAGACAGTAATACGCAGTTTCTATGACTTATTTAAGGTGCACCAGATTACAGGGCGCATTAAAAGAGTCATATTATTATTATATTTTTTTCTAAATGGAAAACACATCCTTGTGGTCTACATAACATGTAATGGTGGTTCTTTGGTCAAAATGTTGCATGGATTATGTTTTATAAATCATCTTCAAGCCGCTTTCTGACAGTCGCTTCAGGAGGCGCCGTTTTGTGGGCGGTCTTATTTACGTGGCTCACCTTCGGCTGCGCCGTTTCTCTGTTGTAGCGGTATAGCGTGCACGTATAGGAGTGGAAGAAGTGTCAAACGATGGAGCTAAGTGTTTTAATGACATCCAGATTTTACTTAAATCAATAACGGAGCAGCATCTCCTCATCCCCATCCCAATGTGTCCCGTGAAAAACCGTCCGACCAGAACTCTCTAATAACTAAAGTTCCTTGGGTGAATAATCAAAACTCACTACACCGGTATGTTTTAGCGCCTTCATGGCGAGTTTACTGACAGATATAAGTAAGACTACGGCGTTGACACGGAATATAAAGGCGGAAGCGCGCAATTTTTCAGGATTTATGCAGATCCCAATTACATATCAGCAGGTACTAGAAGGTAAGAAAAGTTTCTTTTGCATAATATTGCGAAACAAAACGCCAGATAATATGTCTTACCTTATACACACACCATAATAATACTTGTATGTTTAATGCGCCGACAATCCGCCAAGCGGTGCGACTTCATAGCTTACCAAAGTCATACTAAAACATTTTGCTAGATTTTGTGGAGTGCCATGTGTAATGTTCTATGTTGGTGTTGTTTACTTGAGTCATATTGCCATCATATTGCAGTCTACGCGTATCTCTTATGTTTGACTGCCATCTACTGGTCACACTTATCGTTACACCATGTACCAAATAAAATTGCTTCGAAGTTGGTAAGCAAAATCAGAATTGTTCCGTACATTAGGCGTATCGGTTTATAAGGCGCACAGCTGAGTTTTGAGGGAAAAAAATGATTTTAAGAGTGCCTTATAATCCAGAAAATACGGTACTATTGTACAAATGTATTAATACGTTCTGTTGCTGCATCATATTCAGACGTGTTTCTAATAATTAGATTTTACTATGGGGTTTTGGTGTATAATGGCCAATCAACATCCATCCGCATCGTAATATTTAGTGCAGTTCTTTATTTGGAACATGTTAAAAAAGTTCAGGTTGACTGAATTAAGTGTTCAACGAGTGTATAAACAATCACTAGTGCCAATGAACTCAGGCCTACAGCGGTGAAGTATTTTATTCAAACACTACTGATTTTGTAAGTTTACATACAGTATATATGAAAAGTCTATATATGTAAGGTATGTAACAGAGAGGAACATAATAAAATAAAGGTTATAATGTATTTTTTGGACTATAACTCGCAGTTTTTTTTATAGTTTGGCCGGGGGTGCGACTTATACTCAGTAGCGACTTATGTGTGAAATTATTAACACATTACCGTAAAATATCAAATAAAATTATTTAGCTCATTCACGTAAGACACTAGACGTATAAGATTTCATGGGATTTAGCGATTAGGAGTGACAGATTGTTTGGTAAACGTATAGCATGTTCTATATGTTATAGTTATTTGAATGACTCTTACCATAATATGTTACGTTAACATACCAGGCACGTTCTCAGTTGGTTATTTATGCATCATATAACGTACACTTATTCAGCCTGTTGTTCACTATTCTTTATTTATTTTAAATTGCCTTTCAAATGTCTATTCTTGGTGTTGGGTTTTATCAAATAAATTTCCCCCAAAAATGCGACTTATACTCCAGTGCGACTTATATATGTTTTTTTACTTCTTTATTATGCATTTTCGGCAGGTGCGACTTATACTCCGGAGCGACTTATACTCCGAAAAATACGGTACATTAATTTGTATTTGATTGAGTGAAATAAGTATTTGTTCCCCTTCCAACCAGCTAGCATTAAAACCAAAACAGCAATTATGTTAAAGTTCAAGTACCAATGATTGTCACACACACACGAGGTGTGGCAAAATTATTCTCTGCATTTGACCCATCACCCTTGATCACCCCCTGGGAGGTGAGGGGAGCAGTGAGCAGCAGCGGCGGCCGCGCCCAGGAATCACTTTTGGTGATTTAACCCATCTCAGAGCGGACACTCTAACCACTAAGCCACTGAGTAGGTGTCTATGAAACACACAAAAAAGCCCTGTCTCTTTAAAAAAAAAAAGTACCCTTAGGCCTGATCTACTAAGATATAAATACTAAACAGCGTGTGCAAACTATTAAAATTGTGAGCACTGTTAATGGGCGTGATGCAGGTGATCTACTAAGACTGCATGTACAATTGATAACAAGTGCAAAAGCGGTGCTCATCACCTTATTTAGATAGTTTAGATAGATAGTTTTTGTATGTACTTCCGGCATTACATGCCCATGGAGACACTCATTTACTACAAATTCATGTTATCAGGCCATCCAGCCTGTGTGCAATGTTGTTGAACCAGCGCCACCACACATCTATAATATGTACTACCTTTTCTGCACCACAGAATCGCAACCTATAGACAACAGAAACTATTTTTAGCCGGCTCTGTGGTGATGCGGTGAACCAAAAAAAAAAAACAACAGCATCTGAAATTATCCAAACGCAGAAACATTTATATTCCAAGGTGTTTTTTTTAGATATATTATTATGATATACCTTCTAAATGAAACAAAACAAACCCATTAAAATTGACTATTGACTTTGTTTTAATCTGCCCCTTAAATCCTCCAGCAGCTAAAAAATTATATAATGATATTGCTGAAAAGACAATTTGTCTATGATTTGTTACTTATGATATCAGTATCAGTTTGCACGTAGATTTCAGACATGCTAAATAAAGATACAAAATGGCGCCCGGAAAACAGTTTTAGTCCTGATAAATCATATTGCGCTTGCTGAATAATTATATTTGCATATTCACCTCCTACTGTTGTGGGCGTTGTGATGGTCAGCATATATTCTGCATATTCATGAATACAGACAAGCTAAATGGATTGCACTCCTTATTTTGCTCACTTAAGCCTTATTTTGCTCACTTAAGAGATGCAATCCTCTGCGCACAAGCTTGTTGGATCAGCGTTGTGTGTGCTATCCAGTTTGCATGTGTTTTAATACACATACTTGCCAACCTTGAGACCTCCGATATCGGGAGGTGGGGGGGGGGGGCGACGTGGTCGGGGGTGGGGGGCGTGTTTGGGGGGGCGTGGCTAAGGGCGTTGTTAAGAGGAGAGTATATTTACAGCTAATCAAGTATTTCATATATATATATATATAATATATGTATATATATATATATATATATATGTATGAAATACTTGACTTTCAGTGAATTCTAGCTATATATATATATTTTTTTTTTAACTTTTTTTTTTATTATACATATAAATAAAATATTTGAATTTCAGTGTTCTGCAGGCTATCCAGTAGATGGCAGTATTGTCCTGTTTAAGAGTGTCACAACATTGCTGTTTACTGCAGACGAACTGCTTTACGGTAGACTAAACGTGACTGCTGTTGTTGTCAATGTTGTGTGTTGTTACCGCGCTGGGAGGACGTTAATGAAACTGCCTAACAATAAACCCGCATAAGAAACCAATAACTCTCTCTCCTTGTTGTGCACTCTACTCTCTAAAAGCCGTAGATGTTATGACGTCATTGGGCAGGCAAGCTGTTTATATTGTGGGACAGCGGACGTGAGAACGGCTGTCCCCACTCAGGTCCGTATTGGCTGAATACCGGGAGTTTGTCGGGAGAAAATTTCTGCCGGGAGGTTATCGGGAGAGGCGTTGAATACCGGGATTCTCCCGCTAAAAACGGGAGGGTTGGCAAGTATGTTTAATACACGTAAACCTAAGGTAGATCAGGTCCTTAATCTCCTATTCTCCCATGTGCAGCAGTTCTACATTTAAAACCCTTCCTTGTGGTCTACATAACATGTAATGGTGGTTCTTTGGTCAAAATGTTGCATAGATTATGTTTTACAGATCATCGTCAAGTCACTTTCTGACCATCTCCTCAGGATTCTCCGTTTCGTGGGCGGTCTTATTTACATGCCTCCACTTCGACAGCGTTTTATTCCCGTCCTCTTGCTTTCACAGCAAGTCTACTGACAAATATAAGTTAGAACGGTACGCTACTTTGTATTAGAAATGGCAACAGTGGAGGATGAATACCCCAAAACAAGTGGATAAAGAAAAATAAGGAGCGTTTTTGACTACATTGTCGGACTACAATGGCGGACCCACACAAAGCACGTTTGGTAAACCTTTACCATATATGGATAATCCGTCAATTGATCAGTTCACACTTATATCTTATGTGTGACTGCCATCTACTGGTCACATTAATCATTACACCATGTACCAAATAAAACTGCTTCAAGGTCAGTAAGCACATCCACAATGATTACATACATTAGGTGCATCATGTTATAAGGTGCACTGTGGATTTTTGAGAAAATTAAATAATTTTAAAGGTGCCATATGTAATAATTTCATGTCAAGTCATCACGGTAGGTCGTGAGTTCAAACCCCGGCCGACTCATACCAAAGACTATAAAAATGGGACCCATTGTTTGGCACTCAGCATCAAGGGTTGGAATTGGGGGTTTAATCACCCAAATGATTCCCGAGCGCAGCCACTGCTGCTGCTCACTGATCCCCTCACCTCCCAAGGGGTGAACAAGGGGGTGGGTCAAATGCAGAGGTTAATTTCACCACACCTAGTCTGTGTGTGACAATCATTGGTACTTTAACTTTAACTTTATTAAATGGCCCTGATATGTCAAAAGGCATTAATAAATCATGTTCTTTTCGAATACTTCTATAACGGTAGTTCAACTGGGATATACTCATTTCAAAAGTAGATTTACAGCCCCTTGTTATTGTTTTAAATTCGATGTCCCGCCCTCTACCGTTTGACCAATTAGAACAGGGGTGCTCATTACGTCGATCGCGATCTACCGGTCGATCGCGGAGGGTGTGTCAGTCGTTCGCCAGCCAGGCATTAAAAAAATAGTCCTAAAAATGAGCGATCATAAAGCTTCACTATGACGTCACTTTCGTCACTTGATTGACATTCACGGCACCCGAGGGTCTTCTGAGATGACGCTGGCTGCTGCCAGCTCATTATTAAGAAAAAAATTACCGACAGGAAGGCGAGAAACACTTTTTATTTCAACAGACTCTGGCGCCGTACCTGTTGTCAAAACTCCAAAGACCGACTGCACGGTTCCTGCCTTCACAATAAAAGCTCTGCTTCATCCTGCCTGCGCTAAGAGTCTCAGAATGCTGGCGTGTACAAGCTAGCAAGCTACGGAGTTTGCCGCCAATGTAGTTCTTGTAAAGTGTATACAAAGGAGTATGGAAGCTGGACAAATAAGATGCCAAAAACCAACCACTTTCATGTAGTATTGGACAGAAAGGATGACTTTTTTTCTCCTCCATTTGAAAATGTGGACGTTATCAGCACCACTGTCTGATTCCAATCAAAGCAAGTCATCAGAATCAGGTAACACACCAACTTATATTCTTGTCTTCATGAAAGAAAGGAATATATGTGTGTTAAACATGCATGTATTATCATTAAACACCTTTAACTTGTTAACAATATTAACTATATGTGTTAAACATGCTTGTATTAGCTTTAAACACCTTTAACATGTTAACAATATTAACTATATGTATTAAACATTCTTGTATTATCATTAAACACCTTTAATGTATTAACAATATTAACTATATGTGTTAAACATGCTTGCATTATCATTAAACACCTTCAACTTGTTAACAAAAACATATATTTCATAATTAAAGTAAATATAAATTATATATATGAATGAGGTAGATCCCCACGACTTGATCAATTGAAAAGTAGCTCGCCTGCAGAAAAAGTGTGAGCACCCCTGAATTAGAACGCCCGTGAGTGTAATGCTTAGCATGCTGGCCCGGTCAATGGCACATCGACATATAGGCTAACGGAGGAAATATATGCCCGTTAGCCTGTATGACGATGTGTAATTAAACTGACAGGGCAAAATATATTTTAGACAAATACAACCTATGTGGATATGGATAGTGTCAGTGCCTATTTCCTTCTCAATATGCTGATACACTGAGGAAATGGGTTCCAACATTAGCAAGGCTGTAATTGCAATGTGAAACGTATGGAGACAGCCAAATCACATGATAAAAGAATTCCTCATTTGTGTAGCCTATAAGCATACCTTGGTATGGACTGTACATAATGTCTCCTCTTTAGCTTTGGGCGTACACTAGGCTGCTAAACATGCTCTACTTATTTTCACCAGTATAACCATTGCTAGCGTTGGTTGTAGTTAGTTTTAGTCTTTGTTCTCTGATAGTACTGACAATAACCATATGATTGCCATTTGTGTCGATATTGTACGCAGGCAGGACATACTTTTCCCTGAAAATAGCCTAATTTCTGTGTAAATTGGGTTGGTTAGAGATTTGTTATTGACAAAACGCTTGTCTATTCAGCTATTATGGTCCCAGTTCCTCAACCCCTAGTAAGAGGGAGTGGAAGTTTGAAGTTTCTTAGAGTAGCCCAGTCGATCAAGCTGGATTCGGCTGCGTGTTTGGCAACCTAAGTCAGGACTACAGAATTTTGACCGTGATTGCAGTACCATTTCTGGCCACATTATTACATATGACACCTTTAAGTGCGACCTTTACTCTAGAAAAATATGGTCACAACCAAAAACCAAGATGATCATTGTTTACCTGGCTCTGTTTGAGTGGGAGAGAAGGAGCGTGTGATAGCTGTGTAACGCGAGGCGACCGCGCACATCGGCCGTGTTTGGACATCTTTGGGCTAACGGACAATTAATACTTACGATTTCTGCTGAACCGTGAGGCCACCATCAAACTATGCAACTATTTCATAGAAAATGTGTCCTGTACCGTCAATCAAACTATAAAAAGGACATGGAGATGATCATCAACAATTGCTTTATTGATCCGGAATAATTCAGCAAGCATGATAACATAAAATATTTATACGTTTTAATCAATTGCTTTGATTGATTAGACAATTAATGTTAAACTGTCCCCTGTCACTCTCCTCTCTCCCACACACAAAATACACAATACATACTGATGCATCATGGCTTCACAGTTGTACAAAACAAAACTTAACATTACACATAACCTCAGGGAAGTTACACTGTATAAAAAGTAAAAAAAAGTTGAATCTACGGATTAATATTTACATCCACCCTGGAAGAAGCATACACACGCTACATCACCATGACGACACACCCACAACAACAACAAACACGGCCTGGATGCATACAACCTTTTCAAATTGAAAGTGTTGTCTTTTTCTCTGATTTCAATGACATTTACGAGTGTCAGGAAAACTCCATCTTCCTGGATTGAATGTTTTACTACAACTACAATTAGAACCACAAGTGCATTACGATGAGTGCTCTAACTGCAGAAAACTGCAAGTGCACTACCACAGTAAACAAAAACAAAACAAACAACAAAAACCCACTCTTGTGCTTACTACAACTATAAGAAACTACAAGTACACTACTGCAAGTACTGTATTTTCCGGACCATAGGGCGCACTGGATTATAAGGCGCACTGCCAATGAGAGGGTCTATTCAGGTCTATTTCCATACAAAAGGCGCACCGGATTATAGGGCGCATTAAAGGGGTCATATATTTTATTATTTTCTTCTAAATGTAAAACACTTCCTTGTGTTTTACATAACATGTAATGGTGGTTATTTGGTCAAAACGTTGCAAAGATTATATTTTACAGATCATCTTCAAGCCGCTTTCTGACAGTCGCTTCAGGATGCGGCGTTTTGTGGGCGGTCTTATTTACGTGGCTCACCTTCGACAGCGTCTTCTCCCCGTCATCTTTGTTGTAGCGGTGTAGCGTGCAAGGACGGGGGCGGAGGAAGTGTCAAAAGATGGAGCTAACTGTTTTAATCACATTCATTTCCTCACTGTGGCTCACTAGTGCAACAACAACGCCGGAAATGTGTCCCGTAAAAAAACGGCCGACTGTAACCTTGGGTGAATAATGTAAACTCACTACACTCGTATGTTTTAGTGCTTTCATGGTGAGTTTACTGACAAATATAAGTAATAACTTTACACTACTTTGTATTACAAATGGCAACGGTGGAGGATGAATGTCCCATAACAAGAAGATAGAGGAAAAAGGGGCTCGCCGTGGAGTTTACAGTTACGGTAGCACAATTAGCCCCGAACGGGCTAACATCACCACTAACGTGTTACACGTCTGATTCGCTCAGCGACTCTCTGTCGGAGAGTTAGGGCTGCAAAGGATTCTGGGTATTTTTATCTGTTGTGTTTATGTTGTGTTTAGGTGCGGATGTTCTCCCGAAATGTGTTTGTCATTCTTGTTTGGTGTGGGTTTACAGTGTGGCGCATATTTGTAACAGTGTTAAAAAATAAATAAAATAAAATATGACCACCCTCAGTGTGACATGTATGGCTGTTCCTCAAGTATGTCTTGCAATAACTTGCGTGTGGCTGCAGAAGCCTCATACAACATGTGTCTGAGTCGGCACGCTGTTAGTATGGAGAAAAAGATGATGCGAAAGATGATGTGGTGACAGTTTGTAGAGGACACTAAAGGCCAGGGGTCACCAACCTTTTTGAAACCAAGGGCTACTTCTTGGGTACTGATTAATGCGAAGGGCTACCAGTTAGATACACACTTAAATAAATTGCCGGAAGTAGCCAATTTGCTCATTTTACCTTTAACTCTGTTATTATTAATAATTAATGATATTTATCTTTGTGGAAACACTGATCATCTTAATGATTCCTCACAATAAATATATATAGAAACAGATAAATATCAATATGCAACACTTTATTTTTATATTTTCTCTAAGTGCACATTTTTCAAATTGAACATTTTCAAATGATCACTTCTAAGACAGTCTTGTGAAATCATAATATCCCATTTTAACTAGCTAGCCACTAACATTTTTTAACAAATCATGAATTACTTTGCACCATGTTTGTACAAATAATAACTCATGTAAAATACAAAAGTAAACTCTCAAATTTTTAAATCATGTCACACTTTGAACTGGACACCAAATCTGTTATCTGTTTCTTTGTCAGTTAGTGGGAAGCCTGGCATTGCATGCTGTTAACTAGTGTGTTGTACTCTGGTGTGTAACTTGACACTGCAACTCTGAGTGAGTCTTGCAGATGTGCATCAGTGAGGTGTGTTCTGTGTTTGTTCTTGATGAAGTTCATGTCAGAAAAGGCTGATTCACAAAGATAAGATTTTTCCTCATTGTTTGCGGAACCTTCTTAATCTTTTGGACATATTTTCACAGCAATCTGGCCTTAAGCTTAATTATGATAAATGTAAAATGTTAAGGATCGGAAATCTAAAGAGAACGTCCTTTCGAATGGAATGCAAAGTGCCTGTTTTGTGGACAGATGGACCAGTTAACATACTTGGTGTTGTTGTCCCAGAAAATCTGGAAGATCTAGGCTCAGTAAATTATGATAATCGACTAAGAAAGCTGGACAAAATTATGCAATTATGGAAAGGGAAATCCCTAACCTTGTATGGTAAAATGTCTATTGCCAACTCGTTAATTATTCCTCAATTTATTTATTTGTTTTTGTCATTACCAGCTCCATCACAAAACTTTTTTAAGATTTAAGAGCGGAGGGTCTTCGATTTTGTCTGGAACGGCAAACCAGAAAAGATTAAAAGAAAGGTTTTGTACAAAGAGTATGAATATGGGGGCCTGAAACTTCTCAACCTTGAAGCTATGTGTCTGTCTTTAAAAGCATCAATTGTTCCAAAGATGTATTTAAACATTGAGTGGTACACAAATGTCCTGTTGGACAAAAAACATGTACTGTATCAAAAGAAATTGTATCCTTTTTTACAAGTGATCCCCTCCCAGAGAGTCTGCTGGGAAACAATAAAGGAAACAATCCACTCATAGTGGTGTTTTCAATTTTATGTGCCAGAAAAAAGAGACGATATTTTGCAGCAGTTAATATGGATGAACTCTAATATTGTAATAGATGGAAAGCCTTTCTTTTGGAAAAATATGTTTGAAAGAGGAATCATTTTTGTCAATGATATTATCAATGAGAATGGTAAAATTATGAAGTATGATGAATTTAGAGCTATGTATGGTGATGCTTGCTCAAGCTTTTCATTTTATCAACTAACTGGAGTAATTGGGAAAAGATGGAAACAAATAATTAATTATGGAACTACTAAATTATTAGTTTGTAAACCTCTAATAAGAAATTCTAGTTGGCAAAAAGGAACTAAAATAAATAGAAAAATATATAATTTTTATTTAATAAAGAAATCTTTGAAGGCTGCCTCATACAACACAAATGGAAAATGGGAGGACTTTTTTGACTGCCCGCTGCCATGGGATGCCATATTCAAACTAATCTATAAAACCACTATCGATGTGCAAAATCGTTATTTTCAAATTAAAATTATTTATAACTTCTTACCCACAGGGAAAATGTTAAAATTATGGAATATGACAGAGTCAGATGATTGCCGATTGTGTTGTCAAGAACCTGAATCCACCCTGCATTTGTTTTGGTATTGTCATATTGTGTCTTTGTTTTGGGTGGAAGTTGAAAAAATGTGTTTAAGGATTGGTTTGTTTATGAAGCTTAGTGTGGTTTCTGTTATTTTAGGAGAGTTCATTGACAATCATGATTTAGTCAATTTAATTATAGTACTCGGTAAAATGTTTATTTTTAAGGCCAAAAACAGATATTCACTTAGTATTACTTTCTTTAAAACATTTATTCAGTATTTTCTAACTTTAGAAAGTTACATGGTTGAAAACGATAATGATGCCAAAAAACATTTTAAAAAAGATGAGAAGTCCTCAAAGGCTTATTTTGAAAGTATAATTATGTTTATAAATTATATGCAATCTGTTGTGTTCCCTAATTTGAGTGACCTGGACATAATCTGGACTGTACATAAATGCTTATTTTGAAAATGTAATTTTGTTTATAAATTATATGCAATCTGTTGTGTTCCCTAATTTTTTTCTGTGTACATGAATGAAGGTGTGTGTTGCTGAGTCCTACTTGGACATTATCTGGACTGGGCCTGGTTTAAAAAACCCTTTAAACAAATCTAATTTCATTGACAACCTGGTCTGTTGAAGATAAGGCCCTTTTTTAAAAAATAAAATAAAAAAAGATAAATACATAAAAAACATTTTCTTGGATAAAAAAGAAAGTAAAACAATATAAAAATAATTACATAAAAAATAGTAATTAATGAAAATGTTAGTGGACCAGCAGCCTATACAATCATGTGTGCTTCAGGGACTGTGTCCCTTGCAGATGTGTTGTCTATGTTGTGGGAACCAGAATATTGGTAGCAGAAAGAAATAACCCCTTTTGTGTGAGTGGGTGTGGATGAGTGTGCATGGGGGAGGTTGTTTGGGTTGATGCACTGATTGAAAGTGTATCTTGTGTTTTTTCTATGTAGATTTAATTCAAAAAAAAAAAAAAAAATGTAATTTTTTTTAAAAAAATTTAATTTAATTTTTTTTAGAACAGGCCCGCGGGCGACTCATCTGGTCCTTACGGGCGACCTGGTGCCCGCGGTCACAACGTTGGTGACCCCTGCTAAAGGCAGTGCCATCACGGCACGTCCTCGATATTGTCTCGCGGGCCGCACTAACATTAAACTTTCATATTAAGGTGGGGGCTGCAAAATAACGTCTTGCGGGCCGCAATTGGCCCGTGGGCCGCATCTTTGAGACCCCTGCATTAAACAGTGCGGTTTCATAGCTTACCAAAGTCTTACTAAAATATTTTGATAGATATTTGAGCGCCGTGTGTAATGTTCTATATTTTCAATGGAACATAAAACATTTTGGTGTTGTTTACTTTAGTCATATTGCAGTCTACATGTATCTCTTATGTGTGACTGCCATCTACTGTTCACACTTATCATTTCACCATGTACAAAATGAAATAGCTTTGAGGTTGGTAAGCACAACCAAAATTATTCCGTACAATAGGCGCACCGGGTTATAATGCGCACTGTCGAGTTTTGAGAAAATGAAAAGATTTTAAGTGTGTCTTATAGTCCGAAAAATACGGTACTATAACTGCAAGAAACTTCAATGCACTGCAAGTACTACAATTACAAGAAACAACAACACTACTACAAGTAATGTAAGTACATGACTACAAGCATTGCTTGAACTACAAACAACTACAAGTACACTACAAGAAACATCTGAAGTGGTTGTAAAAAGCTTTGTAGGAAAGCACAAAGTCTAAGTCAGGGGTCGGCAACCCAAAACGTTGAAAGAGCCATATTGGACCAAAAATAAAAAATAAAAATCTGTCTTGAGCCGCAAAAAATTAAAAGCCTTATATAAGTGTTATAATGAAGGCAACACATGATGTAAGTGTCTATATTAGCCATATTAGCCTACTATCAAAGGCTGACACAAGTTTTTGTTGAACGAAAGTTTGTATCTAAATTTTTATTCTACACATTTTTGCAATATTGGAAATCATTAGTAAAACTTCTCGCAAGATGAGATAACTTCTGGAAATTACTGGCTCAGAATGACCAAAGGTAAAAATGTGTGTGTCTAAGTTTAAGGAAACGGCAGGCTGTCTTCTTCTAATGGATGTATTACAATCTTTGCGACCTGGGTAACGCTTGCTGTGGTCTGGGACAACATGGCACACAAACAACTATGAGAAATGCAGCCAATATTACATAGAGATAATGTGCCATGAGACATGCAAATATAAATTAAATATCCAGAGGACATTAAGAAAATTAAATAAGCTGAAATATACCTACAAACGAGGCATAATGATGCAATATGTACATACAGCTAGCATCGATTAGCTTGCTGTCATATACCAACCAAATAAATATGCCTGATTAACCCTCCAACAAGTCAATAATATCAACAAAGCTCACCTTTGTGCATTCACGCACAGAATAAAAAGTTTGGTGGACAAAATGAGACAAAGAAGAAGTGGCATAAAACAGGTCTTTCTGTGGCAGCATCGGAGAAAGTTGTACATGTAAATAAACTATGATGAGTTCAAGGATTGCTGAAATTAGTAGGACAAAACGGTGCTTGCCAAATACTCTCATCAGTAAAGCATGCATAACATAAACAGTGGGATTTCTAACAATTAGGAAGGTTTGTGTCATGTTTGTCATCCTACAGAAAATATATTAAAACAAAAAATATATATTTTTTCTTCATCTTTTTCTATTCTCACACATCTCTGAAAGACGTCCAGGGAGCCACTAGGGTGGCGCGAGAGAGTTGTATGTAATGTGTGTGTAATGTTCCATATTTTCAACGGAACATATAAGATTTCGGTGTTGTTTACTTGAGTCATATTGCAGTGTACACGTATCTCTTATGTGTGACTGCCATCATATTGCAGTCTACACATATCTCTTATGTTTGACTGCCATCCATTGGTCACACTTATCATTTCACCATGTACCAAAAAAAGTAGCTTCGTTGTACATGTAAATAAACTACGATGAATTCAAGGGTTGCTGAAATTAGTAGGAAAAAACGGCGCTCTCCAAATACTCTAATGAGTGAAGCATGTTTAATATAAACAGTGGGATTTCTAACAATTAGGAAGGTTTGGGTCATGTTTGTTCTCCTACAGAAAATATATTAAAACAAAAAATATTAATTTTTTCTTCATCTTTTTCTATTTTCACACATCTCTGAAAGAGGTCCAGAGAGCCACTAGGGCGGCGCTAAAGAGTTGCATGTAATGTGTGTGTAATGATCTATATTTTCAATGGAACATATAACATTTTGGTGTTGTTTACTTGAGTCATATTGCAGTCTACGCGTATCTCTTATGTGTGACTGCCATTATATTGCAGTCTACGCGTATCTCTTATGTTTGACTGCCATCCACTGGTCACACTCATCATTTCACCATGTACCAAATAAAATAGCTTCGTTGTACATGTAAATAAACTACGATGAATTCAAGGATTGCTGAAATTAGTAGGAAAAAACGACGCTCTCCAAATACTCTAATCAGTGAAGCATGTTTAATATAAACAGTGGGATTTCTAACAATTAGGAAGGTTTGGGTCATGTTTGTTTTCCTACAGAAAATATATTAAAACAAAAAATATTGTTTTTTTCTTCATCTTTTTCTATTTTCACACATCTCTTAAAGACTTTCTCCACATCGAAAGGAGCCAGTTGAGGTGGTTCGGCCATCTGGTCAGGATGCCACCCGAACGCCTCCCTAGGGAGGTGTTTAGGGCACGTCCGACCGGTAGGAGGCCACGGGGAAGACCCAGGACACGTTGGGAAGACTATGTCTCCCGGCTGGCCTGGTAACGCCTCGGGATCCCCCGGGAAGAGCTGGACGAAGTGGCTGGGGAGAGGGAAGTCTGGGTTTCCCTGCTTAGGCTGCTGCCCCCGCGACCCGACCTCGGATAAGCGGAAGAAGATGGATGGATGGATGGATGGATGGATCTTAAAGACGTCCAGAGAGCCACTAGGGCGGCGCTAGAGAGCTGCATGTAATGCGTGTGTAATGTCCTATATTTTCAATGGAAAATATACAATTTTGGTGTTGTTTACTTGAGTCATATTGCAGTCTACACGTATCTCTTATGTTTGACTGCCATCCACTGGTCACACTTATCATTTCACCATGTACCAAATAAAATAGCTTCGTTGTACATGTAAATAAACTACGATGAGTTCAAGGATATCTGAAATTAGTAGGAAAAAACGGCGCTGTCCAAATACTCTCATCAGTGAAGCATGTTTAATATTAACAGTGCAATTTCTAACAATCAGGAAGGTTTGTGTCATGTTTGTTCTCCTACAGAAAATATATTACAAAAAATGTTATTTTTTTTCTTCATCTTTTTCTATTTTCACACATCTCTGAAAGACGTCCAGGGAGCCACTAGGGCGGCGCTAAAGAGCCGCATGTAATGCGTGTGTAATGTTCTATATTTTCAATGGAAAATATAACATTTGATGTTGTTTACTTGAGTCATATTGCAGTCTACACGTATCTCTTATGTGTGACTGCCATCTACTGGTCACACTTATCATTTCACCATGTACCAAATAAAATAGCTTCGTTGTACATGTAAATAATCTCTTAAAGACGTCCAGGGAGCCACTAGGGTGGCGCTAAAGAGAGCCGCGGGTTGCTGACCCCCGGCCTAAGTCATGTTTTGCTTTGGGATCAAGTACTTATTTCCCTCAGTCAAACACAAACGTGAAACCTATAATGTTTGTCACAGTAAAGTTGGAATTATCGTGATGTACTGTTGGTGTGTTTGTAAGGTGGTAACGTTTCAAATCAGCAGGGGATGACATCAATATTCCAGCATGTACCGTACGCAGTACTGTTATGTAGTAAATAAGGTCAGTGTGACTAAAAGTAAAGAAAAGGAGGCCTGGCGCAGACTAATTATCTGTGTATGGCATGTCGCACCCCCTCCCCACCTCAGCCTGGTCCCCCCCTCCTCGGTGCTCGCCTCATCTTTCTTGTGCTGCAGAGAGGAAAGCCGCAGGGCAGATCTTCTGCTACACTAATCGCATCTGACTGCTCCCCGGCAGCTCGGCCAATCTAAGCGGTGTGTGACGCTGCAGTCTCAAAGTCGTACAGCCGTGCAACGCTGCCGTGCCCCTGCTCTCACCCCCGCCTCCCCTTTCGCTATATCCCCCCCCCCAACCCCATCCAATCCAGCTCCACTCCACCCTGCCTGCCAGTGTCTGCACGCGTGACACTGGAGGGTGGAGGGTGGAGGGGTGGGCATTACCGCAGGGATGGCTGAAGTATTGCCCCCAGGCCAAAGAGTAAAACATACACAAAAAGCAGCACCCTATAATGTGAGGACTCTTGCCTTTATGCCGCCCCCTCAGCTCCAACTCTTTCGGTGTTCTTGCATATTAATGCCTCGTCTGCTCCGCTTTATTCCTTTTATTTTCTTTATTGGACACAGCAAACATTTCAAAAAGAAGAAGAAAATAAAATCATGTATAAATACATCTTTGTTTGGCATCCATCCCAACGTTCGGGCTCATTTTAAAAACCTCTTAAGGCCAAAGCTGTTTGTTTACATGCTTTTGTTTATTTCTCTTTGCTATTTGGGCTTATTGGATCCTAATTAGAATATCAATCAATCAATCAATCAATGTTTATTTATATAGCCCTAAATCACAAAAGTCTCAAAGGGCTGCACAAGCCACAACGACATCCTCGGCATAAAAACTAAAAATCATCTTTTGATATGATGTACTTAGTCCATAAGTACACAAACGTGTTCTTCATGTGTAGTGACATGCTAATTTTTATTTTTACACTTTTTTTTTCCAAATTCCATTGTATGTTATACTCTTCTGACACCACCAGATAGCAGTATAAGTGTGCATATGTCGGCATAAGACCCCGATTCAGTAGTGTACACAATTTTGGAAATAAATGATAAATAATGATAAGTGGGTTGTACTTGTATAGCGCTTTTCTACCTCCAAGGTACTCAAAGCACTTTGACAGTATTTCCACATTTACCCATTCACACACACATTCACACACTGATGGCAGGAGCTGCCATGCAAGGCGCTAACCAGCAGCCATCAGAGGCAAAGGGTGAAGTGTCTTGCCCAAGGACACAACGGACGTGACTAGGAAGGTAGAAGGTGGGAATTGAACCCCAGTAACCAGCAACACTCCGATTGCTGGCACAGCCACTCTACCAACTTCGCCACGCCGTCCCATAATAAATAAGAGCTAAAAGATGCTGTCCACGCATGTGGCCACCAAAGCCTTTAGAGGTTTTTAATGCAACAACTGCAAATGACCAGCTTGTGTTCAAATAACTGTATATTCTATATGAAGTAGGGTGCAATGGTATATATATATTTTTAACCAGATTTTTCAGTACGGAAGCTTTGGTATCGCTTTACACACAGTGTGTATGGCGCTACACGTCTACTCAGCTAACAAATACAGTGCTTTGGGTAGTGCCAAGGAGAAGCCAGAGCTTGAAAACCATCTTATAGGGTTGTACGGTATACCGGTATTAGTATAGTACCGCGATACTAATGAATTATATTCGGTACTATACCGCCTCTAAAAAGTTACTTACTACTAAAAGACAAGTTGTCTTGTATGTTCACTATTTTACATTTTGTATTTTGCAATAAGAAACATTTGTTTAATGTACCGTAAGATTTTTTGTTAAAATAAAGCCAATAATGCAATTTTTTTTGATCCCCTTTATTTAGAAAAGTATCGAAAAGTATCGAAAAATAATTTTGGTACCGGTACCAAAATATTGGTATCGGGACAACATTACCATCTTCTATGGTCTCGTGTTTTTGAACACTCGGCCTTCCGGGTGAAACACGATAGAAAGACAAGGCTAAATGATGATAACAGTTGTTCAGGTGAGATGGAGAAAAGGACTACTTCAACCAATAATAAACTTTACAACTATTTAAATATACTGTGCATTCACACTTGTTTAAACTCATACTGTTGTACTGTCCACATTCTTCCACTTTACATTGTTTCATTTTTTCACTTGATAATTGTACCATATTTTTTGGACTATAAGCCGCTACTTTTTTCCAACGATTTGAACCCTGCGGCTTATTAAATGGTGCAGCCAATTTACGGGTTTTTCTTTATTAACAGCCATAGTGTTTTGTATTCAACAAATAGTTTTCAAAAAGTTTTCGAAAAGGTGTGTTATTGTTTGTGCTATGGCTCCAACCTTTTGACGAGTTTGTTCACTGCGGGTGCTGCAGGTTAAAAATGCACTTCCAGTTCCGTGCTTTGAACTGGAAGTATAACCGTCAATAGCATTTCTGCTTGAAAGGATTCTTCATTCATCGCTCCAAGCGACGTTTGTAGGTTTTACAATATAACTAAAACAATTCATACTTACTAAATAAACCATACCAGGTGTGATGTCTGCAGGACTGTAATGAAGCTAGCATTGTTAGCTTTAGAAAATATCCTAACACGTTCACAGTTGTCTGTGTTAGTATTATAAATGATAAATGGGTTATACTTGTATAGCGCTTTTCTACCTTCAAGGTACTCAAAGCGCTTTGACAGTATTTCCACATTCACCCATTCACACACACATTCACACACTGATGGCGGGAGCTGCCATGCAAGGCGCTAACCAGCAGCCTTCAGAGGCAAAGGGTGAAGCGTCTTGCCCAAGGACACAACGGACGTGACTAGGAAGGTAGAAGGTGGGAATTGAACCCCAGTAACCAGCAACACTCCGATTGCTGGCACAGCCACTCTACCAACTTCGCCACGCCGTCCCTTTTATCAACTTGCATTGGTATTCTTTTTGTATTGTTTCAGTTTCGTAAATTCACCACAACGTCACCGTGGAGTTATTGAGTCTGTTTAGCTGAGAGAGCTAGCTTCCGCAGTTACTTGGTCCATGACGATGACTTCTGTTTTGTTTTATCAGCCGTTTTACTGCCATGTGACAGGCACCATTTGGAAACAATTAAGGTAAATAAACATTTAAAAAATCTTTCATACCGGTATATATCTGCGGCTAACAGTCTGGTGCGGCTAATGTATGTAAAAATATTTTTTTCTCTGAAAATTTGGTGTGTGTCTTAAAAACAAGTGCGCACTATAGCCCAAAAAATATGTGTCAGTGTCTTAAAAAAAATATATCCCAAACCATTCCAGGTGTGATGTCTGCAGGAGTGTAGTCAAGCTAGCATCGTTAGCGTGGTGCAACTCTGTCTGCCCTGAGATAGAGGGAGTCCGGATATCGACCTGCAGCGTTCTAGACTATCCTGTTCGTGACGCCAATTTTATGTGGTGGAATGTCCGAATCTTAAACAGCAACAAAAGTGAATTTAGTACAAAAGTTGTATTTACCCATAATCAAATGGTACAAGGTTGGATTGAATTGCCATGCAAACAGACAACGTCTCCGGAGACGTTGGATGAATCGAGAATCCTGCGAATCATACATAGACTTGGTCTACTTGGATATTTATGTGTTTCCCTCGTGTGTCAAGGTCCAGTTGTTTTGGACATTTGTACAATGGTCAGGCCGACCATACGTTCAACTCTGACCCACATATGCTCTTCCAATGGTACAGAATAGAAAAAAGAGAAACGAGCAGACATTCCACTACTGTCGTGTCCTCCTTAATGCTTTTCGACCTCGGTCTCTTTCCGGACTTTGACAGACACAAAATATGGTACAAAGGTCAGAAATTCCACCACATACCCCCCACATTAGCATTAGAAAATATCCTAACACGTTCTCAAGGGTATGTGTTAGTATTATAAATTTACAATGGCATTCTTCTTGTATTGTTTCAGTTTCGCAAATTCAACACAATGTCATCGTGGAGTTATTGAGTATGTTTAGCTGATTGGAGAGCTAGCTTTCGCAGCTACTTGGTTTCATGACAATGACTTCTGTTTTGTTTTATCAGCCGTTTTACTGCCATGTGACAGGCATCAATTGGAAACAATTAAGGTAAATAAACATTTACAAAATCTTTCATATCTGCGGCTAATAGTCTGTATGTAAAAAAAAAAATTCTCAGAAAATTTGGTGGATGTGTCTTAAAAACCAGTGCACTCTATAGCCCAAAACATATATTTTTTATTCAAGATGTTTATTATAAAAAAAAAAATCATCAAATCTGTTTATAGATAACCTAAAGTTCTAAACCAGGGATGTCAAACTGGTTTTCATTGAGGGCCACATGGCAGTTATGGCTGCCATCAGAGGGCCGCTTGTAACAGCGAATAATGTATGAATTTGCCACTTGATTTCATTATTAATTATATAAATTGTTTTAAGTAGACTGTCAATTTTACAGTAAAAGCTTTGAATTTAGAAAATGTTACTGTAAAATAGTGTTTTTTTGTTTTTTGTAAAACATTTTATGGTAACTGGAAAAAGAGTACCACTGTTTTTTGGGGGGTTTACGGGAAAAGCTGGCAGCTTAGTTGCCTGAATTTTTGTGTTAAATTTACATTGTTTTTTACAACACTATATTGTTAATGGAAAAACAGTAAAAGTTATTTTTTTATTTTGCCAACTTAGCTGCCAGTTTTTCTACCGTAAAAACAAATGTACCATCTTTCCATTTACAGTAATACACCGTTAAAAACAACAACCATAGATTTTACAGTCAAAAACTGGCAGCTCAGTCAACAGAATTTTAACACAAAAAAACAGGAGTTTTTTTCAATTTACCGTAATATGCTGTAAAGAACACCATAACAATTATCGTCATTTGTATTAATTGGATGGTTAGTTTTCCGCAAAGTTAAGTATTTTTATTTAGACGAAAACATGTTGGGAAAGTATGATAATATACTGTAATATGTGTTGCAATATTGGATACTATTAAAGTTTAAAATGTGTGCAATTTCAAGCAGTACATATATTTTTTCTGTCAAAATGAAAAAAATGTATTACATTTAGTGTGAAAATATTAAGTAGTTTATTGACACTTATCATCTCCAGGTGTTTGCGGGCCAAATAAAATTATGTCGCGGGCCAGATCTGGCCCCCGGGCCTTGAGTTTGACACCTGTGTTCTAAAAAGTACCGGTATTTATATTTTATATTTTGACCACTTTTGGAAGAAAACAAGAACAAAAACATCCATTCATCCATCCATTTTTTTTACCGCTTATCCCTCTCCAAAAAAATAACTATTGCATAATCAGTGAAGATTAGGCAAGAAAAACAACATGTTTGTTTATTAGTGGAGGTGTTGTAGTATTATTTGACTTCATTGCCGGAGAAAATGTGTCCCTGTGATTGCTCTGTTGAAAGCGTTAGAGATGTATTGGTTTGACTCATTTGAGAAGATGCCGTTGAGTAAAGATCAGCCAGGGGAAGATGTGTCCAAAAGACAAAGCGAGAGCAGCAAGCAGGACTGATTGCTGCACAGCATTTGCATGAGTGATGCAAGGCCAGCACGGTGTGTGTAATGAGCTCAGCAGGTCCCTGATCAATCATCGGTGACAGCACATAGCTCCTCCCCTTTAGACATGATGCCCGTGGAGCACACCTATTTTTTGCAAGTCCTGGGGAACACCTCCATGTGAGGAACGTGATCATTGCCTCGGAAGTCCAATCCAGCATGCACGCAAACTGACAGCAGTAAATAAATATCAAAAATATAGAAAACATCTCTAGATGTTGATTTTCTTTACGAGTCCAATTATTGTCCTTGATTCATAAAGCTACAGATAATGAAAATAGTGGAACATTCCATTATTTCGTACTTCCCCCTGAGATCTCCTTACTTCTGGTGTGGGATGGAGCAATAAGGTACACCAGCAACTGCTTTCTGATTAGTAGCATTCTTAAGCACAGCAATTGCAATAAGAAGACGTACCGCGTCTAAATCTGTCATTTTATTTGTTTTGTTTAGTATTTTGTTGAATTTTTGTGAACCCTCTATCGACTGTTTCGACGTATTTGTGCCAGCTGAAATGCTGCGCGCCACATTTATTTTTTGGTTTATTTTTCTATTGCAGCTGCTTTTTTTTCCCTGGAGCATTCAAAGTTCCTTTCACTGGAACTAAGGGGCCAAGCCCAACTCCTGAAAAACAACCCCACACCATAATTCCTCCTCCACCAAATTTCACACTCGGCACAATGCAGTTCGAAATGTACCGTTCTCCTGGCAACCTCCAAACCCAGACTGGTCCATCAGATTGCTCGATGGAAAAGCGTGACTCATCAGTCCAGAGAACACATCTCCACTGCTCTAGAGCAGTGTTTTTCAACCACTGTGCCGCGGCACACTAGTGTGCCGTGAGATATGGTTTGGTGTGCCATGGGAAATTATGCAACTTCACCTAATTGGTCAAAAAAATATTTTTTGCAAGTCAATAATTATAATCTGCAAATAATGTACCATTGTTTAGTGTCTTTGCTGTGTAAAACTCGGCAGGGTAACCTCATAATACTCCATGTCAGTAGGTGGTAGCAGGTAGTTAATTGCTTTGTAAAAGTCGGAATGTGTCGGGTGAGACTTGGATGGTTTGTTGTGATCCCAATATACAGACCACAGCGGGAGGCAGTGTGCAGGTAAAAAGGTATGTAATGCTAAAACCAAAAATAAACGAAAGGAAAAGGCAATGGCTATGCAAAACGAAAGTAAAACTGAACTGGCTCCAAAGTAAACAGAAAAAGAATGCTGGACGACAGCAAAAACTTACGGCGTCCACAAAGTACATCCGTACATGACATGACAATGAACAATGAGTCACTAGAGAAAAGTGCTATATAAATACAATTCACTTCACTTCATCACTAAAAGTGTCCCATTCTTTCACAAATGTTTGTAGAAACAGTCTCCATGCCTAAGTGCTTGATATTATACACCTGTGGCCTGGCCAAATGATTAGGACACCTGATTCTCTTCATTTGGATGGGCGGCCAAAAACTTTTGGCAATATAGTGTATATTTTTGTTGTCTTATGTCAGAGCTGGGCAAATATTTTTAAAAGGGGGGGCCTCATTGAGCGAAAAAATGTGGGGGGCCAAGGTGTATGTGTGTATAAATAATATATACACATTTAGCTGTAAAAATCTGCTGTACAGTATGAGTGTTAGGGTCCCTTCTTTTCAGGAACACTAATACCAAAAGTCACAACGTCCGATAGAGTTCTAAAAACGTTATGACAGACCACCTCAAAAAACGGAATGGAATTTTACAGTTTAAACTAAATGGGACACCCAAAATGTACATGAAAATAAAGAAAGTGGAATTTACAATATTAACTATGAACAATAAAACACTGAATATTAACAACATATGAACATCGCTCCTCTTTTACTTCTCAGACCAGCTCCTCCATAGTTGTGTATTTTACAATCAAGCAAAATATAACAAAAATTTAACAAACAGCAAAATATGAATGCAAAGGGCAATAAACATCTACAATATGATATATTATCACTTTTATGCAAAAATGTGTTGTACAAATTTGCTTCCGCATCTGTTCCTGACACATGCGTTTTGGGCTGGCTGCTCTGAAAACAAACCCCGCCCATTCTGCTTTGTTCCTGGTCTGAGCTGCTGTGATGTAGATTACCGTAATAACTCATGTAACACCCAAAAGTGCAGATTTCAACCACTGAAATACTTTGTATAGTTCAAGACTTACGGTCATTTAAAAACAGCACTGCACATCATAATGGCGGCGACAGTTTTGATGTTAAAGGTCTAAAAAAAATTATGTAGAACGTCCGGTGGGCAGGATTGAAAATCTTAATGGGCCGCATGTGTTTTGCCCAGGTCTGATTTATGTGAAGATTCTGTATACTTAGCTTTTGGTCAATTATGTGCTGCATATATCCATTATATGTATTCCTCTTTTGAGAGTATTTTAAGAAAAGTCCCTTCATTTGTCACTGAGGTGGCATTCTATGAATTAATGCACAGTGGTGCTGATTGGTGTTGTGCTTTTAATGTTGTATTCTTGCTTCTGCCTTCTTTTTTCTGTAATCTTGCTTATGTTTTGTTTTGCAGGGATTTTTGTTTAGTCATTGGGAATGCAGCAATGAGGCAGGTGGAACCCTGGATTCAAACCAGAAAGATTTTTTCCTGATGATTTTCTCTTGAGGGCCACACCTCAGAGTTTGGGTTTTGGGTCCTACAAGGAATTGTTCCTTGTCTCTGATGCAGGTGCTTTAAAAGTGCCCCGAAACAACTTCTGTTGTTAATAAGCAATGTATTAATGAAAATGGTCTGATTACTACTTCCCTAGCTTCCATACAAAGTTGTGTTTTATATTGCCAGTCATTTTCCGCTTTTCACTATGAGTACTGTAGGTTTTAGCCAGTATTTACAGTTTATTTGACATCTTCCTGACCTGGCTTGTAGATCCGTTCCACATAAGTGTTGTTTACGAAACCTATCAGGACTGTTAACATGAATACGATCTGTACTCAACTTTGGCCAACTCCAACTGTGGCCACAAATGGCCACTCTCATGGGGGTAGGGGTTTGCAGACTGCAACGCCCCCTTCTTAACATCTGACCAGACTTTCAAACTAGGATCTTCAGTCTGCACAGGTTGCGTGGAACTAAAGTACCATATTTTGCGGACTATAAGGCGCATTTAAAATCCTTTCATTTTCTCAAAAATCGACAGTGCTCCTTATAACCCTGTGCGCCTAATGTACGCCATAATTCTGGTTATGCTTACTGACCTTGAAGCAATTTTATTTAGTACATGGTATAGTCATAAGTGTGACCAGTAGATGGTAGTCACACATAAGAGATACATGTAGACTGCAAAATGACGGCACCAAAACTTTAAATGTTCCATTGAAAATAAAGAACATTACACACGGCACTCAAAAATCTGTCAAAATGTTTTAGTATGACTTTGAAGCCACACCACTTGATGGATTGTTGGCCCATTACGACTAACTTAGTCAGAGATACAAGTATTACTATGGTGTGTATAAGGACTGCAAAATGCTTATTATTAATGCAATATTATGCAAAACCAACTTTTCTTACCTTCTGGTACCTGCTGATGTGTATTTGAGATCTGCATCAGTCCTGAACATTTCTGCACGTCCGCCACTGTAGTACGTGCCGATTCCGTAGTCAATAGGCTTCTTTTTTTTCTCTATCTTCTTGTTATGGGGCATTCACCCTCTGCTGTTGCCATTTCTAATATAAAGTAGTGTAAAGTTCTAACTTATATGTC
Source organism: Entelurus aequoreus (assembly GCF_033978785.1). Lineage (NCBI taxonomy): Eukaryota > Metazoa > Chordata > Actinopteri > Syngnathiformes > Syngnathidae > Entelurus > Entelurus aequoreus. The sequence goes on from NC_084734.1 coordinate 26,820,943, forward strand.
GCTATGGAGGCGCTAAAAACTACCAGTGTAATGAGTTTATATAATTCACCAAAGGAACTTTAGTTATTAGAGAGTTATTTTTCACAGGACACAATTACGGCGTTGATGTTGCACTAGTGAGCCACGGATGAGGAGATGCTGCTCCGTTATTAATTTAAGTAAAGTCTGAATGTCATTAAAACAGTTAGCTCCATCTTTTGACACTTCTTCCACTCCCATCCTTGCACGCTACACCGCTGCAACAAAGATGACGGGGAGAAGACGCTGTCGAAGGTGAGCCACGTAAATAAGACCGCCCACAAAACGGCGCATCCTGAAGCGACTGTCAGAAAGCGACTTGAAGATGATCTGTAAAACATAATCTATGCAACACTTTGACCAAAGAACCACCATTACATGTTATGTAGACCACAAGGAAGTGTTTTACATTTAGAAAAAAAAATTATAATATCACCCCTTTAATGTGCCTTATAATCCGGTGCGCCTTTTGTCTGAAAGACCTAAATAGACCCACTCCTCGGTAGTGTGCCTTATAATCCGGTGCGCTCTATGGTCCAGAAAATACGGTAAGCCATCTAAGGAAAGCTAGTCAAAGTAAGGGGTTGGTTGGGGTTAGGATAAGGGAAAAGGAAAAGGCAATAATTATCAAAAGATAAAGAAGAACTAAACAATATCCTACTTACTGACATAACCTCTCATTAAATGACATAAAATTGTCAGTATGTAAGGAGAAATGACATACAGTATCCACTAGGCGTTCCTGTGTCCTTCTCCATCCATCCATCCATCCATCCATCCATTTGCTACCGCTTGTCCCTTTCAGGGTCCAACTTTGTGTTACTTCATTGGGACGTCACATAATTTGGAAATACCACTAAATCACAAGCTAAAATGAAGTAGCAGAACCTCCAGGTTCTGTAACAGCTCCTTCCCTCAGGCCATAAGACTCTTGAACGCATCATAATAATCCCCTCAATTCCCCCCAAAAATGGATTAACTCGCTGGAATATAAAGACAATATAACATACATCCGCAAACGTGGAAGCATATGCAAAAGTGCAATATATTTATCTGTACAGTAATCTATGTATTTATATCTGCACCTTATTGCTCTTTTATCCTGCACTACCATGAGCTAATCAACGCAATTTTGTTCTTATCTGTACTGTAAAATTCAAATTTCAATGACAATAAAAGGAAGTCTAAGTCTAAGTCTAAGTGATCATTCACATACACAGCTGTTTTTGTTATTAAAGAAATGTTGGCTAAAAAACAAGCAATAAAGATAAGAGAGTGATTATTTTTGTCTCCCTGTCATACAAACATAAACAAATCACTCTTATTTTATTCAGTTCTTGTTTTCATTCACGTCAAACATATCGGTTTGGTGACTCAGGGTGGGGCAGCGAGGCAGGTGGACATAATTAAAGGAGCGATCATCACCATTCTTATGCCGCGTTCCATCTACGTTGGAAGTTGGAAGTCGGCGCTGGGGATGACGCCGCAGCCCAGTTGTGAGCTTTCCAGTCACATGATTGCCACAGCTATGAATGCTACAGTATTTTTGTGCTTTCCTTGTCTGAATATAAACAACAAGTGGGAAAACATGCTCACTTCCTACAACAGAGATGGGCAAATATTTTGACTCGGGGGCCACATTGAGAGAAAAAATGTGTCTGGGGGGCCAATCTGTATGTGTGTATAAATGATATATACACATTTAGCTGTAAAGACCTGCTGTAAAGTATGCGTGTTTGGGTCCTTTTTTTCAGGAACACTAATACCAAAAGTCCCAATGTCCGATAGATGGTAAATGGGTTATACTTGTGTAGTGCTTTTCTACCTTTTTAAGGAACTCAAAGTGCTTTGACACTATTTCCACATTCACACACACATTCACACACTGATGGCAGGAGCTGCCATGCAAGGCGCTAACCAGGACCCATCAGGAGCAAGGGTGAAGTGTCTTGCCCAAGGACACAACGGACGTGACTAGGATGGTAGAAGGTGGGGATTGAACCAGAAACCCTCAGGTTGCTGGCACAGCCACTCTCCCAACTGCGCCACGCCGTCCCCGATAGAATTCTACAATTCTATGACGGACCACCTCAAAAAAATGGAATTGAATTTTACAGTATTTTACATGAAAATAAAGAAGGTGGGATTTACAATATTAACTATGAACAATAAAACACTGAATATTAACAACATATGAACATCACTCCTCTTTTACTTCCCAGCTCCTCGATAGACATATTTTAACATCAAGCAAAACACCACAAAAATGTAACAAACAAGGGTAATAAACACCTACAATATGATATATTATCACTTTAATGCAGAAATTTGTTGTAAAAATCTTGCTTCCGCATCTGTTCCTGACACATGCGTTTGAAAACAAACCCCACCCACTCTGCTTTGTTCCTGGTCTGAGCTGCTGTGACGTAGATTACCGTAATAACTCGTACAACACTCAAAAGCGCAGATTCCAACCATTGAAATACTTTGTACAGTTAATGCACAAAAGTGCGCTTTGTTGATGTTATTGACTTGTTGGAGTGCTAATTAGGCATATTTCGTCAGTGCAAGCTAATCGATGCTAACATGCTATTTAGGCTAGATGTATGTACATATTGCATCATTATGCCTCCTTTGTAGGTATATTTGAGCTCATTTAATATCCTTTACTTGTATCCTCTGTGTATATAATTAACTGTGCATGTTTCATGACACATTATCTGTATGCAATATTGGCTGCATTTCAGATAGTTGTTTGTGTGCCATGTTGTTCCAGACCACAGCGAAAAATTACTGAGCTTGCCAAAGATTGTAATACATCTATTAAAAGTCTGCCGTTTCCTTTAACTTGGACACACACATCTATACCTTTGGTCATTCTAAGCCAGTAACTTCCAGGAGTTATCTCACCTTCTGAGTAGCCTCTGATTTACTAATGGTTTCTAATGTTGTAAAAAGGTGTAGAGTAAATATTACATTTCTGTCAACGAAGATTTGCTTCAGCATGCAACACATAGTCATTTTGATAGTAGGCTATTATAGCTAATATAGACACTTACGTCATGTGTTGCCTTCATTATAAGACTTATTAAGTCCTTTTGATAGTAGGCTATTATAGCTAATATAGACACTTACATCATGTGTTGCCTTCATTATAACACTTATATAAGGCATTTCATTTTTTGCGGATCAAGACAGATAATTTTTTTGTATTTTTGGTCCAATATGGCTCTTTCAACGTTTTTGGTTGCCGACCCCTGACCTAAGCGAATAAAAATGTGACGTCCAAACACCTTTTTCTTTCCTGTCCACGTCTGACAGGCTTCATTCTCACGGACCCCCTTCCTGTTTAGAACTCCCACAACATGTCATTTGCAAAAGAGGGGTTCTCCTTTCATAAAAGCAATGATGTCACCTGCAGGCGGGCCCCCCTACCGTGAAACATTCCGTCATCCGGACTTTTGAGTCTGACAAAAAAAAATCCACACATCCTGTTCTTCACATGACATTTTTCAGCACTGGTGCAGAGGATCTTTGAGAGATGCTCCTTCTTCACCTTTTGTTTTATCCACCTCTTTGTGATGGTCATTTGAGGATTCACCCTCGTCCTCCCCCAGACCCCTTCCAGACATTCCTGGGATACCTCAGCCCCGAGCTGTGGTCACTGGCAGTCACCCTGGGGGTTGAGCTATCAAAGCGAGGCCTCTGCATATCACACAGCTTACAAGGCAACACGCCAAGGCTGAGAAGACGCGGAGCAGAAAGCCAAACCGCCGTGGGATCATTTTGCTGTGGTTGGTTGGGAATCAAACCCACTGACACAACCACAAACTTGGTTTCAAACCGTGACGCATCACTTATGTATTGTTTCTTTTAGTCTTTCTTTTTTTTTTTTACAGTAAGGTTGTTAAACAGGAATGGGGCATACTAGTTTTTTTATGTTGTTGTTTGTTGCACTTGCAGGACAATACATTTATGGAATCAAATGGTTATTTTTTGTAAGATATGTTGGATGGATGGATGGATATTTTATTTTTAAATTAAATCAAAATAAATTATTTAAATGACTATTAAATCAATCTTTTTTTTTCTTTTTTTTAAGAAAGTAAATTTTATTAAAGTGATTATCTAATGGGTAACAATTAGTCATTAAATTAGGCATTTCAATATTTTCTAATAAAGTATTTATGTATTTAAAAAAATACATGCATTATTGTTTGACCAGGGAGGTCAAACTGGTTTTCATTGAGGGCCACATGACAGTTATGGCTGCCATCAGAGGGCCGCTTGTAACAGCCAATAATGTATGAATTTGCTTCTGGATTTCATTATTAATTATATAAATTGAGTTTGAGTTTAAGTCTTTTCCGAACATGCGTGCATACAACATGATACATCACAATTTCCAGTGTCTCTATTCAACATGTTCGAAAAGGAGTATGAAGAAGCAGAGCTTATTTCATCCTACCCCTTTTCCTTTACATAGCAGTTGCTAAAACGTTTGTTCACTTTCTGTTCTCAATTTATTCACAATATACTCAATAAGTAAAAACAATAAAAATAAATAAATAAATAATAATTGGTGAAGTAAGTTATATTTCATATAGTGAGATGAGTAAGATTATCTAGAAAATGAATGGATGGATGAAATAAATTCAGAATGTTTATCATGGTTCTTCTTCTTTGTACTTTGTAAACAATTTAAGTTTGAGGAGTTTCTTGAAGTGGATTGAATTAGTACATTGTTTGATTTCTTTGCTCAATCCATTCCATAAATTGTTTTAAGTAGACTGTTGATTTTACAGTAAAAACTTTACATTTACAACATTTTACTGTAAAATATAGTGTGTTTTTTTTTTTACATCATTTTACGGTAAATGGAAAAACAGTAAAACTGTTTTTTTGGGGGGGGTGGGGGTTACGGAAAAAACTGAAAGCTTAGTTGCCAGATTTGTTGTGTTTTTACAACATTATATTGTTCATGGAAAAACTGTAAAAGTTTTTTTTTATTCTGGCAACTTAGCTGCTAGTTTTTCTACCGTGAAAACAAATGTACCATCTTTCCATTTACAGTAATACACCGTTAAAAACAACTACTGTAGATTTTACAGTCAAAAACTGGCAGCTCAGTCAACAGAATTTTAACGCACAAAACAGCAGTTTTTTTTCCAATTTACCGTAATATGCTGTAAAGAACACCATAATAATTATTGTCATTTTTATTAATTTGATGTTTAGTTTGCTGTAAAGTTAAGTATCTTTATTTAGACAAAAACATGTTGGGAAATTATGATAATATACTGTAATATTTGTTACAAGAATGGATACTATTAAAGTTTAAAAGGTGTGCAATTTCAAGCAGTACATAAATGTTTTCTGTCAAAATGAAAAACAATGTACTACATTTAGTGAGAATATATTAAGTAGTTTATTGACACTTATCATTTCCAGGTGTTTGCGGGCCAGATTAAATTATGTCGCGGGCCAGATCAGGCCCCCGGGCCTTGAGTTTGACACCTGTGGTTTGGACAATACAAATCAGTTGTTTATTAACTAAAATGAATCTAATTTGTGTTGTTCGAATCAAACAATTATCAATTATCATTCAACTAATACCAGATCAAATTAAGTAACCAAATGATTTTTTTTTTTTTTTAAATCAACCCAATTAATTTCATTACTTTTGTTTTTGCCCCCATTTTTTAGGACCTGAACCGCAGAGATGTAAACATGATTCTACGCACACACAATGAATATTGAATCAATCTGTCTAAATCTGTCTTAGTAAGCACTTCGCCCTTGTGGAGAAAACATTATTTTTAAAAATGTTGTTAACAGTTGTGTGAAGCAGGAAGTGGAGCACCCTTGCATTATCACGCTGCAACATTAGGTGATGCTCGTGGATGAATGGTACAACAACGCGCCTCAGGATCCCATCACGGTATCGCTGCACATTCAAAATGCCATCAATAAAAGGCACCTGTATTTTTGCTCATACCATAACCCCAGCACCATGGATCACTCCATCATAACGATGACATCAGCAAACAGCGTCAAACAGCGGCAAACAAGCTGTCTGCCCTGAGCAGTGCCTTTGGAGACAAATTGGTACAGAAATTGACTTTCAACTGTGGGTAATAGTTATCATGGGCTTTCCTGCAGTCAACATACTTATTATACCCTCCACCAAAACTGCGGTATTGTAAACCAACCTAATGCCCACCTGTGCAGTAACCATGATGTCTAATTGTTAAGTAGACCATCTCGTTGAAGGAGAAGTGCTAACACACATTTGTCAACCAAGTCCCATATATATATATACATCACTGTATTGAAGTAAGGATGGGTAACAGATTCTGTACTTTTATAGCCACCGACTAAATTCCGTCTGTACTGTACTACCGTGCACCGTATGAAGTCAAATCAAACGACGCCATATGTTAATACCGTTGTTGCACGTGACGTCACATCCGGTTGCAGACTCTGCACCAACTCAATCACTTGCCAGGCAAACAAGCTCTCAAGCACTCATAGCGGACTCAGCCGGACGGTCCGTACAATTGTACATTCCAACAAAGCAAGCGTGGCTGGATAGAAAGCGCTCAAAAGTAAGGCTCCATTTTTGTAAATGCACAAGCTCGATGCTAATTTACTAAGATGCATGTTATAATCAGACAGCTGATGTGTAATACTGTATGTAGAATATTTACTCTATAAAATCTTTGTCAGACTCAACAAAAAAGAAGCCTGGCACATTCAACTTAATGGCAAAGACGACTTCCTCCGAGGACAAACTGATTAGAATGCCTACTGATTTTAGATGAGACTCAAAAGTGTAAGAAAACAAAATCCAACCACTTGATAGGACAGTTATCATTATGAGCTCACTGTTAAATATTAAATCAGGGGTCCCCAAACTACGGCCCGCGGGCCAGATACGGCCCCCCCAGCGTCCAAAATCCGGCCTGCCGGTAGTCCCGAGTAAAAGAAAAAATACATATATATTTTTTAATTATTATTTTTTTAATTTGTCCTTTCTAGCCCATCCTTTAATCATTGTTCTACCGCTTGTTACTCTCAGGGTCTCCGAGCAGCTTAGGCAAATCATATTGTCTTGAAATGCATTTTCCCATCGATAATGTGACATCATCACGGCGTCAGGCGAGCGTGCGGAAAGTGTTCGCTCTTTCGGTTAATTAGTGCACGAGGAAAACAAATGGCGAAATCGTTGGGGAAAAGTAAAATAGACTCCGTGTGTACAGTTTTTAAACATCAGTGGACATATGATAAAAAAGTAGTGTAATCTGCAATGAAACCAAATATATATATATATATATATATATATATATATATATATATATATATATATATATATATATATATATATATATATATATATATATATATATATATATATATATATATATATATATATATATATATATATATATATATATATATATATATATATAGCCCGGCCCCTGGCCACATTTTTTAACTCAATCAGGCCCCTGGGTCAAAAAGTTTGGGGACCCCCGTATTAAATAGTAAAAAACATGATTTTGTTATTAAACAAATCAAAATTTATTTCCACATGAACACACAGAAGTACCAACAATTGGTACCATTGAGTACCGATATTGATCCCCAGGCACCAGGACTTGGTACCGTGTTGTTTTAAATGTTAAAGGTACCCATCGGTATTTGTAACGTTACCAAGTCAGTTGTGGTTAATTATCCAGGCCTCTGATTGGACAAAGGTAACATGGCATATGATTTGGTGTGGCGTGGCTTGGTTGGTAGAGCAGCTGGGCCAGCAACTTAAGGGTTCCAGGATCGATCCCCAATTCCGCCATCCCACCTGCTCCTAATGCCACCCACACTGGTTTAAATGGAACTTAGAGAAGGTTTCACTATGTGAAGCGCTTTGAGTCACTAGAGAAAAGCGCTATATAAATGTAATGCACTTCACTTCAGATGCTGAAAGTGACACATTAGCTGGGATTGTTTTAACAACACAGTGGGAGGAAACACGTGTTTTTGGAAAACATGGACGCTGGTCGGTTTAAATGTGACCCGGTTATTTGAAAACGTGTCCTTCCATTAAAGACAATACCAAGAAGAAGTCCATGGATGCCTTATTCAAGGGTAGTTTTTCTCTTCTCATGTCGTGTTTGATTCCTTGTGTCCCAGCCAGGAACTAAAGCCCAAGCCCAGGGAGCCTCAGCAGGTATCATGCAGCCAGCCCCACTGCAGCAACCACAACTCTGATCATTCTGCTCTCCGCTCTCCCTTTGTTCCTCATACATAAAAATGCTCTGTCCTTGCATCCCCACGGGGGGCTTGGTGCACCCCCATCCTCAATGTATTCTTTCTTAGGTCAAAAGGCCATGGACCTTGAGTTTTTTCCCCCCCACTGTTATCTAAAAAAAAAGCCTTTGCCCACATAAAACTTCCACCGGCGACAATGAAGTTAGCAGCATCCACAAACTCTTCCCATGTTGAAGGTGAGAAATATGCTTTAAAAAATATATATATATTGATATGCTTCTGATTGTCTTCTTAATCCTCTCAGTTTCTGTTGTCTTGCGAAGCATCCTCCCTATTGTTCTGGCCACTGCTCTGTTCACTGATGCCTGATGGGCACACGGTGGAAAGTCGCTTTAAAGCCTGTGCTATTTTTACTCGGCCCAAAGGGGAGAAAAACAAAAACAATTAGCAATTAGCACATCGGTTATGACAAAAAGTGCCACAGACGAACAGCAAAACATCTCTTGATCCCTCTTATGTCAGTGCTCTTCACCAATTAACATTTAGCTTCAATTCTGACCCAAAGAAAGAGACGGAATGCTCATCTACAGCAGGAATTTGTGACGTTTTTTTTGTGCCCCAGCCAGTTTATATTGGCATTAGGGATGTCCGATAATGGCTTTTTGCCGATATCGATATTGTCCAACTCTTTAATTACCGATACCGATATCAACCGATACCGATATCAACCGATATATGCAGTCGTGGAATCAACACATTATTATGCCTAATTTGGACAACCAGGTATGGTGAAGATAAGGTACTTTTTAAAAAAAAAAAAAAAAATAAGATAACTAAATTAAAAACATTTTCTTGAATAAAAAAGAAAGTAAAACAATATAAAAACAGTTACATAGAAACTAGTAATTAATGAAAATGAGTAAAATGAAGTGTTAAAGGTTAGTACTATTAGTGGACCAACAGCACGCACAATCATGTGTGCTTACAGACTGTATCCCTTGCAGACTGTATTGATATATATTGATATATAATGTAGGAACCAGAATATATTGATAACAGAAAGAAATGGGGGGAGGGAGGTTTTTTGGGTTGGTGCACTAATTGTAAGTGTATCTTGTGTTTTTTATGTTGATTTAATAAAAAAAATTTAAAAAAAATAATAAAAAAAACCGATACAGATAATAAAAAACCGATACCGATAATTTCCGATATTACATTTTAACGCATTTATCGGCCGATAATATCGGCAGGCCGATATTATCGGACATCCCTAATTGGCATATTATAAAAAATAAACTATATTTAATGTTAATGAGATATATTTGTAAATATTACAATAACATGCTTGTTCCACCTACAATATAATGCAAAGCTTGGATGTTTTGTTTTGATATGTTTGCATATATTGACCGTGTAAAAACATACACAATATATAATTTATTTTGTTATATATATGCAGTACAGGTCAAAAGGTTGGACACACTTTCTCCTCATTCAATGGGTTTTCTTTATTTTCATGACTATTCACATTGTAGATTGTCACTGAAGGCATCAAAACTATGAATGAACACATGTGGAGTTATGTACTTAACAAAAAAAAAAAGGTGAAATAACTGAAAACATGTTTTATATTGTAGTTTCTTCAAAATAGCCACCCTTTAATCTGATTACTGCTTTGCACACTCTTGGCATTCTCTGGATGACCTTTAAAGGCCTACTGAAATTTTTTTTTTTTTTTAGTTAAACGGGAATAGCAGATCCATTCTATGTGTCATACTTGATCATTTTGCGATATTGCCATATTTTTGCTGAAAGGATTTAGTAGAGAAAATCGACGATAAAGTTCGCAACTTTTGCTCGCTGATAAAAAAAGCCTTGCCTGTACCGGAAGTATCGTGACGTCACAGGAGCTAGTATTCCTCACAATTCCCCATTGTTTACAATGGAGCGAGAGATTCGGAGCGACAAAGCGACGATTACCCCATTAATTTGAGCGAGGATGAAAGATTCGTAGATGAGGAACGTTACAGTGAAGGACTAGAGAGGCAGTGATGGACGTATCTTTTTTCGCTCTGACCGTAACTTAGGTACAAGCTGGCTCATTGGATTCCACACTCTCTCCTTTTTCTATTGTGGATCACAGATTTGTATTTTAAACCACCTCGGATACTATATCCTCTTGAAAATGAGAGTCGAGCACGCGAAATGGACATTTAAAGTGACTTTTATCCCCACGACAATACATCGGTGACACACTTAGCTACTGAGCTAACGTGATAGCATCGTTCTCAAATGAAGATAGAAACAAAAGAAATAAACCCCTGACTGGAAGGATAGACAGAAGATCAACAATACTATTAAACCATGTACATGTAACTACACAGTTAAAAATTCTCAGCCTGGTAAGGCTTAACAATGCTGTTGCTAACGACGCTAAGGCTAATTTAGCAACTTAGCAACCGGACCTCACAGAACTATGATAAAAACATTAGCGCTCCACCTACGCCAGCCAGCCCTCATCTTCCCATCAACAGCCGTGCTCACCTGCGTTCCAGCGATCGACGGCGCGACGAAGGACTTCATCCGTGGGTTTGGCGGCAAGCATCGGCTAGGCGTCTGCTAGTCCTTGTTGTGTTGCTGTAAGTATTGTACTTAGCCGCTAATACACCGATCGATCCCACCAACAACGTTCTTCTTTGCAGCCTCCATTGTTCATTAAACAAATTGCAAAAGATTCACCAACACAGATGTCCAGAATACTGTGGAATTTTGTCGAAGAAAACAAGAGGTTTTTGTATCGGGTCGATGGGGTACAACCACTTCCATGGATTTTGTGACGTCACGCGCATAAATCATATCCAAAGGAGTTTTTCAACCGGAAATGTGGCGGGAATTTTAAAATTGCACTTTATAAGTTAACCCGGCCGTATTGGCATGTGTTTCAATGTTAAGAATTCATCATTGATATATAAACTATCAGACTGCGTGGTCGGTAGTAGTGGGTTTCAGTAGGCCTTTAAGTGGTAGTCACCTGAAAGGGTTTTCACTTCACGGTGTCATAGTTTTGATGCCTTCAGGGACAATCTACGATGTAAATAGTCATGAAAATTAAAAAAATGAAAGCCCTTTCAGGCGACTACTTCTTGAAGCTCATCGAGAGAATGCCAAGAGTGTGCAAAAAAGTATATATATATATATATATATATATTCCCTGCTCGTCAGGGGATTTTAAGGGAAACCTGCGAAACAGGCTTGTAGGGATGATATAGCCTCTGTGTTTTTTCCTGACCTAACGTATATTCCGCTTTAAACCTTGACTATATATATATATATATACAGTACAGGCCAAATGCCCAAAGTTTGGACACACCTTCTCATTTCAATGCATTTTCTTTATTGTCATGACTATTTACATTGTAGATTGTCACTGAAAGCATCAAAACTATGACACCTGTGAAGTGAAAACCCTCCCATGTGACTACATCTTGAAGCTCATCGAGAGAATCCCAAGAGTGTGCAAAAAAGTAATCAGAGCAAAGGGTGGCTATTTTGAAGAAACTAGAATATAAAACAAGTTTTCAGTAATTTCACCTTTTTTTGTTAAGTACGTAACTCCACATGTGTTCATTCATAGTTTTGATGCCTTCAGTGACAAACTACAATGTAAATAGTCATGAAAATCAAGAAAACACATTGAATGAAAAGGTGTGTCCAAACTTTTGGCCTGTACTGTATTTTTTTTTTTTTCTAACAAGTTTCTCAAGGGTTTAAGAGGTTAATGCACAGAATGTATTCAAGTATGAAGACCCATGAGCTACATAAAAACACAACAAAGTAGTTGTGTACTCATGAAAAACACACATGAGTCGTGTCTCTTTTGAGAAAGTACTCTTAATTTCAACTCAATCCATCCATCTATTTTCTGCTGCTCATTCCTCCCGGGGTCGCAGGGAATGCTGGAGCCTATCCCAGCTGCACTCAGGTGGAAGGTGGGGTACACCCTGCGCAAGTCACAACTTCATCGTAGGGCCAACACAGATAGACAACCATCCACACACATGTACAAAATACACCTGTCACACAAACACTCTTCATTCAAACCTCTACACCAGGGTTCCCCAAACTTTTTGACACTGGGGCCGAATTGGGTTAAAAAAAATTGGCTGGGGGCCGGGCCTTATGTATGTATGTATATATATATATATGTATATATACATTCAGAGCGCGATGATGTCCCGTTATCGATGGGAAAATGCATTTTTAGACAATATGATTTACCTGAGCGACTAGGAGACACCGAGAGTAACTAGCGGTAGAAAATGGATTAGAAAGGACAGATTTAAAAAAATAATAAAAAATTTAAAAAAACATTAATTTATTTTTTTAAACTTCCAAAATCCGGCCCGCAGGAAGTCCCAAGTTAATTTTTATTTCATTTGTTTTTATTTTTCTTATTATATTTTTTTTAAATCTGTCCTTTGTAATCCATTTTCTACCGCTTGTTACTCTCGGTGTCTCCTAAAATGCATTTTTAGACAAAATGATTTGCCTTAGCGGCTAGGACACCGAGAGTAAAAAGCGGTAGAAAATTGATAAAAAAGGACATATTTTTAAAAATAATAATAAAAAATATTATTTTTATTTTTATTTTTATTTTTTATGTTTTACTTTTTAAAGCTTGGGACTTCCCGCGGGCCGGATTTTGGATGCTGGCGGGCCGTATCAGGTATATATACTGTACATTTGTAACCAGATTTTTCAGTACAGAAGCTTTGGTTTGCTATAGAGCCGTACCGATAGACACACAGTGTTTATGGCGCTACACGTCTACTCAGCAAATAAATACAGTGCAGTCTTTGGTTAGTGCCAAGGACAAGCCAGAGCTTGAAAACCATCAAAAACTTGGGACTTCCCTGCTCTACACCATCATGGGCAAGACCAAAAAGCAGTCAAATATGTCCCAATTGTAGACCTGCACAAGACTAGAATGGACTACAAGTTTGACAATCAACACTTCAATGAGTACGTCACACAAAACCACAAGGAGAATGCGATGTGGTCACATGACAGCAAAATGGAGGTGTTTGTCATCAAGTGTACTTGAAATGTTGAATATGAATCCAACCACAACATCACCATGAATTGATTAAAGTGGACCCACAAGTTGAAAAACGTATTCGGGTGTTACCATTTAGTGGTCAATTGTACGGAATATGTACTGTATTGTGCAATCTACTAATAAAAGTTTCAATCAAAACCACTGACAAACTTTTTGAGTATCACAAGTACTACCACTACAAGAAAATACAAGTGCAAGAAACCACAATACACTACAGAAATGTCCTACCACTGTGTTTGGCAACAGTACTTTCTACACCATGTACAAGTGATGTTTTGTATAAGGATCAAGTAAGTATTCAGTCCTCCTGTATGACTTTAATTTGTATTACTTCTCAAGGAATCAGGATGGTGTTTCGATCGAGGGATGAATAAAATAATGGCGGCAGGATGACGGAAAAGTCAAAAGCTTTTATGTGGAGGAAAGCTCGGCGGTCTCTTACCGAGTTCACTTGTGTTGTCTCCACTCTGAGAGACGTGTCCCCCACTGGACGGGCCCGGGGTCCCTACCGAGGGTGTCGAGTGGGCGTCGTCCAAGTCTCTCCAGGATGCTGGGTTCTGAGAGGTCAGGGAAAGGTCCACACACCGGGGGACAGGAGATAAGGAAATGGAGCAAAGAAGGGAGGAAGGACAGGGAAATAGATGAGAAAGGTCCAGTAAGAGGTCCAGTAAGAGGTCCATTATGCACTTTTACAAAGGCTGCAAACGGTGATTAGCATTGCGAGTTAAACAGAAAAGATTACCATCCTGCCTGTGGTGGACCTGAAAAGTATTACTACTGCAGTATATTTGTCGCTGTACTGCATGTGAAGCCAACAACACCCGGAATCTCTCTGTGAGCGCTCCAGTCGGCGACCTCGTATTTATGGGGAAGCTGGGCCGGACCGGGCACTCAGACTACCATAAGCCCCGGAGCAAACAGCAAAGCTGCCTCTTCAGCCTCTTTGCGTCAGCTGTTTGCCTGATGGTGATCAGATGAAGAGCTCGGCAGATGACAACAAGAAGCAGCGGGACAATAGCGCAGTGTGAACGAGGCCTCTCACCGATGCCCCCTTTTCTTAGCGGGGCAGAAAAGAATGAAAAGTCTTCTGTAAACACGGCTCCTTCAAGAAACGCCATGTGTTTGCACGTTTATCAAGCTAATGAAGGTCTTACATCCCATCTGTTCAAAGCAAACATAAAAGCGGCACAGTAAACTGTATGTTGTTTATATGTAGCATTTAGTTGGACTGAGCCTTTTAAAAGCACAACCCTTGGAAAACTTCAACCAGCACCTCGATGAAGAGGAATAGCAAGGAAGACGTTTTTGTCTGCACTGCTTAGTAATAATAATAATAATGGATTGGATTTGTAGCTCTTTTCTAGACATGCAAAGTGCTTCTAAGAGAACTGAGAACCCATCATGCATTCACTCCACATTCACACATATATGGTGGTGAGCTACATGTGAGGCCACAGTAGCCCTGGGGGAGACTGACGGAAACACTCATTCACATTTATACACCTGGATGAAGACCACCTACGATCCTCTGCTTGACCACACAGGTCACCCAGGATGCATTGCAAAAACTGAAATCTAAGTAACATTAAATATCATTAAATACCTCAAATAAGGGTGATATTTGCTTGTTTTATGTCTGATAAGATCATTCTTCTCACTAACACTTTATGTTAGTGTTTTACTTGTTTTAAGGGTTTTGGTCCTAAATTATCTCAGTAAGATATTACAGCTTGTTGCTGAGATTTTATGACCTATATTGAGTAAAACATGCTTGAAACTGAAACATCAATTCTTGCAAAGCTGTGTCATCAACACTCACAAGTATAAAACTACTTTTTAAAAGTAATAATTTCTTATTTCAAGCATGAAAAACAAAATCATGACTTTGACACAATTGTGTCTCATATTAAAAAGGATAACAGCCAAATGGACTTTGCTGTTTTATTTTCAATGAAACAATAGAAAATATGTACTCATATAGTAGTACAGTTGTTATTAGTGAGAATATACTTATTTTAAGGTATTTTTGGGTTCATTGGGGTTAGCATATTTTACTTGCTTTGGAAAGTCTTGGCATGCCAAATGTTCTTGTTCTATTGGCGGATAATTTTGCTTAGTTTAAATAAAATACCCCTCATTTTTGTATTTTTTTTTCTTGTTTTTTAACACTGACTTTTTGCAGTGTGTAGGTTCGGACTAGTGTTGTCCCGATACCAATATTTTGGTACCGGTAACAGTACCAAAATGTATTTCGGTATTTTTCGATACTTTTCTAAATAAAGCGGACCACTAAAAATGGCATTATTGGCTTTATTTTAACAAAAAATCTTAGGGTACATTAAACATATGTTTCTTATTGCAAGTTTGTCCTTAAATGAAATAGGGAACATACCAGACAACTTTTCTTTTAGTAGTAAGTAAGCAAACAAAGGCTCCTAATTAGTCTGCTGATGTGTGCAGTAACATATTGTGTCATTTATCATTCTATTATTTTGTAAAAATGATTAAGGACAAGTAGTAGAAAATGAATTATTAATCTACTTGTTCATTTACTGTTAATATCTGCTTACTTTCGTTCTATCTACACTTTTGTTAAAATGTAATAATCACTTATTCTTCTGTTGTTTGTTACTTTACATTAGTTTTGGATGATACTACAAATTTGGGTATCAATCCGATACCAAGTCATTACAGGATCATACATTGGTCATATTCAAAGTCCTCATGTGTCCAGGGACATATTTCCTGAGTTTATAAACATAATATGAATTTTAAAAAAACGAAAGAAGATGTTGTGATGATAAAAAAATATCAACATAATCATAGTAGTATCGACTAGATATGCTCTTGTACTTGGTATCATTACAGTGGATGTCAGGTGTAGATCCACCAATGGCGTTTGTTTACATTGTGACGCCAGTGAGCTACGGTGTGTAGTGAAGCATGTTTAGCTATTCCTCGTCCTGCAGGGATGATACTTGTAAGAAACTTACTTTATTTGTCGCCATGGAGGCGAGGATTAGTGATTTAGAAGTAGCTAAACCACTGCCGACTGCGGATGGACTTTAGCCGCAAGCTAGCTAGCCATGTCTTAAAGCACCTCTTCCTGAGGACGTTTCAGTGTTCTAACTTCACCTTTATCTTTAGTTTTTAGGCCAAAATGCGTCCCTTCTCCCTTTTCTGTCTACACACTGTGTCTGCTTGTAAGTATTATGTGATTGTGCGCTGCCGAACATGCTCCTCTGCTCGTAAACCAGCAATGACATGACGTGACGACGATAGAGGTGCGCAGTGGTGGAGGACCGGTACTTTTTACAGGCGGTATAGTACCGAATATGATTCATTAGTATCGCGGTACTATGCTAATACCGGTATACCATGTATGGTGTTCTGCTGACCTCGACTGCGGATGTTGTGGATCGGTGGAGGGAATACTTCGAAGACCTCCTTAATCCCACCAACACGTCTTCCATGAGGAATCAGTTCCTGGGGAATCTGTGGTGGGCTCTCCTATTTCTGAGGTAGTTAAAAAGCTCCTCGGTAGCAAGGCCCCGGGGGTGGATGAGATCCGCCCGGAGTTCCTTAAGGCTCTGGATGCTGTGGGGCTGTCTTGGTTGACAAGACTCTGCAACATCGCGTGGACATCGGGGGCGGTACCTCTGGATTGTCAGACTGGGGTGGTGGTTCTTCTCTTTCAGAAGGGGAACCGGAGGGTGTGTTCCAACTATCGTGGGATCACACTCCTCAGCCTTCCCGGTGAGGTCTTTTTAGATGTACTGGAGAGGAGGCTACGCTGGATAGTCAAACCTCGGATTCAGGAGGAACAGTGCGGTTTTCGTCCTGGTCCTGGAACTGTGGACCAGCTCTATACTCTCGGCAGGGTCCTTGAGGGTGCATGGGAGTTTGCCCAACCAGTCTATGCCTAATATTAGACACAGCGTTTTTGCTTACTGTGTGTAGAATTTTTTAAGTGTGGAAAAATTTAAAATTTAGTGTGTAAGCAAGTGGAACAAACTGTACAGGATGTCACTCAACTGTGATTTGTTTGCAGGCAGTTTGACTAGAGGTAGGTGGATGTAACCGTAGCATTACCATCATTCATAAGGCCTGCGTCCACACCAGGAAGGCACCAGAATAGTCCTCATGGTTTCCCCGCGTTCTTTATTTCCATCCATCCATTTTCTACCGCTTATTCCCTTTGGGGTCGCAGGGGGCGCTGGAGCCTATCCCAGCTACAATTGGGCTTGTGCCACTAAATTCTATGTTCCCTTGTTTGTTTGCTACTAGCATTGTGCCAAGTCTGGCTTTTGTGTAGTCCGTGTTTTATTTCCAAACCATTTGAGTTCAAAACTTAAATCCAAACATTTGCATGAAACCAGAGACGGCAATTTGTGCATGAAAGCAGATCTGAAATGCTGGAAAATAAGGAATTTGGGTAAAGTGGGGAGACACTTGGGATTATGATCCATCCATCCATTTTCTACCCCTGCACCACTAATGGTACGCATGCTCTATCTCGTGTAGGGTTGTACCGCCATAGTAGAGTACCGCGAATACTAATGAATCATATTCGATACTATACCACCTCTAAAAAGTACCGGTATTATCCAAAACTAATGTAAAGCATCCAAACAACAGAAGAATACCGGTAAGTGATTATTACATTTTAACAGAAGTGTAGCTAGATTATGTTTAAAGAGAAAGTAAGCAGATATTAACAGTAAATGAACAAGTAGATTAATAATTAATTTTCTACCACTTGTTCTTAATAATTTTCACAAAATAATAGAATTATAAATGACACTATTTTATTTAAGGACAAACCTGCAATAAGAAACATGTGTTTAATGTACCATAAGATTTTTTTGTTCAAATAAAGCCAATAATTACATTTTTTGTGGTCCCCTTTATCTAGAAAAGTATCGAAAAGTATCAAAATACATTTTGGTACCGGTACCAAAATATTGGTATCGGGACAACACTAATAATAAATGATAAATGGGTTATACTTGTATAGCGCTTTTCTACCTTCAAGGTACTCAAAGCGCTTTGACAGTATTTCCACATTCACACACACATTCACACACTGATGGCGGGAGCTGCCATGCAAGGCGCTAACCAGCACCAATCAGGAGCAAGGGTGAAATGTCTTGCCCAAGGACACAACGGACATGACTAGGATGGTAGAAGGTGGGGATTGAACCCCAGTAACCAGCAACCCTCCGATTGCTGGCACGGCCACTCTACCAACTTCGCCACGCCAAAAATATGAAATATACTTGTTGAATAAAACCTCTGCCTGGTTTCTAATGAATACTTAGGCCTACTACGCTACTGTACATCAATGTTGGTCAATATGGTGGTAGTTGGAAAGCCAAGTGTTTTCAGAGGTGGTTTGAGAATCTCTGGCTTAATGTAAGTTGTCAAATGATGAAAAAATTAATTAAAATTAAGAATTTTGGTGAAGATTACAATCATTATTATAATAATTGTATATGTTTTAAACGGCACTGGAGTACATCTGATATATTTATAAAATATATATTACAGATAGACTTGCATGTTGCATCTTTGCAACTGAAAACAGGTGCCAGCTCTTGAGAGTGTGAAGAGTGTGCGTGTGTGTGTGTGTGTGTGTGTGTGTGTGTGTGTGTGTGTGTGTGTGTGTGTGTGTGTGTGTGTGTGTGTGTGTGTGTGTGTGTGTGTGTGTGTGTGTGTGTGTGTGTGTGTGTGTGTGTGTGTGCGTGTGTGTGTGTGTGCGTGTGTGTGTCTGATCTAACCATATTAATAATTTTCACCATCAGTGCCAAAGGTAGGGTCAACAACATAAACATGAGTACATGAAAGCATATTCTCCGAACCTTTTGATGATATTACGGGCCGTAGATGGTGAAATCCCTAAATTCCTTGCAATAGCTCGTTGAGAAATGTTGTTCTTAAACTGTTTGACAATTTGCTCACGCATTTGTTCACAAAGTGGTGACCCTCGCCCCATCCTTGTTTGTGAATGACTGAGCATTTCATGGAAGCTGCTTTTATACCCAATCATGGCACCCACCTGTTCCCAATTAGCCTGTTCACCTGCGGGATGTTCCAAATAAGTGTTTGATGAGCATTCCTCAACTTTCTCAGTCTTTTTTAGCACTTGTGCCAGCTTTTTTGAAACATGTTGCAGGCATCAAATTCCAAATGAGCTAATATTTGCAAAAAATAACTAAGTTTCTCAGTTCGAAAGTTAAATATCTTGTCTTTGCAGTTTATTCAATTTAATATAAGTTGGAAAAGATTTTCAAATCATTGTATTCTGTTTTTATTTACCATTTACACAACGTGCCAACTTCACTGGTTTTGGGGTTTGTACTATTCTTCCCATGCTTGCGTTGTAAAATTCATGATCAAAAGTGTTCTACATGTGTAATGTTTCTCACAGCGTGACTTATGAATATTGGAAAAACTCACATGATCTCCAAGGTTGGTAGAGGATCCCGACAGGTCGTCAAAGTCCGACTTGCAAACGTCTCGCTCCTCGATGACCAGGTCGATGGGCATTTTGCCCTTCAGGCAGCTGATGTAGCGATGGCAAAAGTTATCACAGAGCTCGTGGACCTGCAATACACAAAACGATACACAACTTTATCATCACTTATTTTGTCACGCCCACGTCTTTAGAAAAAATGCATGATTTTGCAACTTCTGGAAAGACCAGACATAGTTAGTGCGTCGGTGAGAGTATTGGTCTTGAGGTCATCGTCTTCCTCATCCAAGCATGCCTTGACTAACTTTGCTGCGTCGTCATTTTTAGGACCTTTGCCAAATTTCCCCCACAAATACATCGCTAAAATACTACTTTTTTTGTCTTTAAAATACATCAAAATGATACTGACCTTCTCTAACTCCAGTAGATGAAAGCGTAGCACTTGGATGGCTTGAATCATCTGAAAGACATCAGAGAGCAATCAACAATGGCGACAACTCTTTAAAACATGAATTTTTTGTTTGTATTCATAAAATAAATATCTTATAATATATCTCATAGTTATTTCATTATGTTTTACAATACCAAACAGGCTACCCAAAGCCAGTTTCGAACAACATGGGGCATCCTTAAAAGCACTATTAAAAATGGCACTAAGAGGGATTACCCCCAATACTTCTCAGACGGAAACGTATATAATGACAACATGAAGGAAGTAGTTGAAAGCTTCAATAATTACTTTGTAAATATTGGACCAAAACTGGAGTAAAGGATTCCAACTCAATGTTCTTCAGGAAAGTGAAACAAGAGGAAAGATGGTTTGACAAAAACAGACTATCTTTGAATCTCAGTAAAACTAAAATAACGCTATTTGGTAACAGTAGAAGAGAAAGTCAAACACAAATACAAATAGACGGAATAGAAATTGAAAGAGTAAATTAAACCAAATTTCTAGGTATAATGATTGATGATAAAATGAACTGGAAATCTCATATAAAAAATATACAACATAAATTAGCAAGAAACACGTCAATAATGAATAAAGCTAAGCATGCATTGGACCAAAAATCACTTCATATTCTCTACTGCTCACTAGTGTTACCATATCTGAGCTACTGTGCAGAAATATGGGGAAATACAAAAGTACACTTCATTCATTATCGGTGTTACAAAAAAGATCAATTAGAATAATATACAATGTTGGATATAGAGAACATACAAACCCTTTATTAATTGAATCAAAAATACTGAAATTCCACGACATAGTGAATTTGCAAACAGCTAAAATTATACACAAAGCAAACTATAACCTGCTACCCAAGAATATACAACAATTCTTCTCAACAAAAGAGGATAAATAAAATGTAATTTTAAACATTTGTATGCTCATACAACACTTAAGACATTCAGTATATCAGCATGTGGAATTAAATTATGGAATGGATTAAGCAAAGAAATCAAACAATGCACCAAAATGATTCAATTCAAGAAACTCTTCAAACTTAAAGTGTTTACAAAGTACAAAGAAGAAGAACCATGATAAACATTCTGAATTTATTCCATCCATCCATTTATTTTCTGGATAATCTTATTTATCTCACCATAGGAAATATAACGTACTTCACAAATTATTATTTATCTATTTATTTATTTTTAATGTTATTACTTATGGAGTATATTGTGAATACATTGAGAACAGGCAGTGAATAAAAGTGTTAGCAACTGCTATGTAAAGGAAAAAGGGTAGGATTAAATAAACTCTGCTTCTTCCTACTCCTTTTCGAACATGTTGAATAGAGAAACTGGAAATTGTGATGTATCATGTTGTATGCACACTTCTGACACTTGAAAAAATGTTTAAAGGACAAAAAATAAAGGTAAAAACTCACCAAGTTATCCAATTCTGGGTTTGACGAAAATAAAGGCTT